>NW_024610072.1:0-124999 GCF_016920785.2 Ixodes scapularis | reverse complement strand
CGAGTGTCAGACGCCTGTTAGACCTGTCGGGTAAAGTTGGACGAAAAAAGTTTCGGCCTAATCATCGCTGATAGGAGGCAAAGATTTTCTTGATAAAGAGGCGTTTTTTTTCGCTCTGAAGCGGCCTATTTGGGGGCGTGCTTTCATGTAACCGGCACACGTCAAACCGCCCCACATTAGACCGCTGGATGATTGTTCTAATAAAGTAATCAATTAATGCGCGTTTATTAAATAGCTACTGTCATTATATGAATACATTTAACGCCCGCGACTGGTGCTTTCAAGCGAATCCAGGGGACCCCTGCAAGCACGACGTTAGTCGAGTGTCAGTCGCCTGTTAGACCTGTCGGGTAAAGTTGGACGAAAAAAGTTTCGGCCTAATCATCGCTGATAGGAGGCAAAGATTTTCTTGATAAAGAGGCGTTTTTTTTCGCTCTGAAGCGGCCTATTTGGGGGCGTGCTTTCATGTAACCGGCACACGTCAAACCGCCCCACATTAGACCGCTGGATGATTGTTCTAATAAAGTAATCAATTAATGCGCGTTTATTAAATAGCTACTGTCATTATATGAATACATTTAACGCCCGCGACTGGTGCTTTCAACCGAGTCCAGGGGACCGCTGCATGCACGACGTTAGTCGATTGTCAGTCGCCTGTTAGACCTGTCGGGTAAAGTTGGACGAAAAAAGTTTCGGCCTAATCATCGCTGATAGGAGGCAAAGATTTTCTTGATAAAGAGGCGTTTTTTTTCGCTCTGAAGCGGCCTATTTGGGGGCGTGCTTTCATGTAACCGGCACACGTCAAACCGCCCCACATTAGACCGCTGGATGATTGTTCTAATAAAGTAATCAATTAATGCGCGTTTATTAAATAGCTACTGTCATTATATGAATACATTTAACGCCCGCGACTGGTGCTTTCAACCGAGTCCAGGGGACCGCTGCATGCACGACGTTAGTCGAGTGTCAGTCGCCTGTTAGACCTGTCGGGTAAAGTTGGACGAAAAAAGTTTCGGCCTAATCATCGCTGATAGGAGGCAAAGATTTTCTTGATAAAGAGGCGTTTTTTTTCGCTCTGAAGCGGCCTATTTGGGGGCGTGCTTTCATGTAACCGGCACACGTCAAACCGCCCCACATTAGACCGCTGGATGATTGTTCTAATAAAGTAATCAATTAATGCGCGTTTATTAAATAGCTACTGTCATTATATGAATACATTTAACGCCCGCGACTGGTGCTTTCAACCGAGTCCAGGGGACCGCTGCATGCACGACGTTAGTCGAGTGTCAGACGCCTGGTAGCCCTGTCGGGAAAAGTTGGCGGAAAAAAGTTTCGGCCTAATCATCGCTGATAGGAGGCAAAGATTTTCTTGATAAAGAGGCGTTTTTTTTCGCTCTGAAGCGGCCTATTTGGGGGCGTGCTTTCATGTAACCGGCACACGTCAAACCGCCCCACATTAGACCGCTGGATGATTGTTCTAATAAAGTAATCAATTAATGCGCGTTTATTAAATAGCTACTGTCATTATATGAATACATTTAACGCCCGCGACTGGTGCTTTCAAGCGAATCCAGGGGACCCCTGCAAGCACGACGTTAGTCGAGTGTCAGTCGCCTGTTAGACCTGTCGGGTAAAGTTGGACGAAAAAAGTTTCGGCCTAATCATCGCTGATAGGAGGCAAAGATTTTCTTGATAAAGAGGCGTTTTTTTTCGCTCTGAAGCGGCCTATTTGGGGGCGTGCTTTCATGTAACCGGCACACGTCAAACCGCCCCACATTAGACCGCTGGATGATTGTTCTAATAAAGTAATCAATTAATGCGCGTTTATTAAATAGCTACTGTCATTATATGAATACATTTAACGCCCGCGACTGGTGCTTTCAACCGAGTCCAGGGGACCGCTGCATGCACGACGTTAGTCGAGTGTCAGTCGCCTGTAGACCTGTCGGGTAAAGTTGGCGGAAAAAAGTTTCGGCCTAATCATCGCTGATAGGAGGCAAAGATTTTCTTGATAAAGAGGCGTTTTTTTTCGCTCTGAAGCGGCCTATTTGGGGGCGTGCTTTCATGTAACCGGCACACGTCAAACCGCCCCACATTAGACCGCTGGATGATTGTTCTAATAAAGTAATCAATTAATGCGCGTTTATTAAATAGCTACTGTCATTATATGAATACATTTAACGCCCGCGACTGGTGCTTTCAACCGAGTCCAGGGGACCGCTGCATGCACGACGTTAGTCGAGTGTCAGTCGCCTGTTAGACCTGTCGGGTAAAGTTGGACGAAAAAAGTTTCGGCCTAATCATCGCTGATAGGAGGCAAAGATTTTCTTGATAAAGAGGCGTTTTTTTTCGCTCTGAAGCGGCCTATTTGGGGGCGTGCTTTCATGTAACCGGCACACGTCAAACCGCCCCACATTAGACCGCTGGATGATTGTTCTAATAAAGTAATCAATTAATGCGCGTTTATTAAATAGCTACTGTCATTATATGAATACATTTAACGCCCGCGACTGGTGCTTTCAACCGAGTCCAGGGGACCGCTGCATGCACGACGTTAGTCGAGTGTCAGTCGCCTGTAGACCTGTCGGGTAAAGTTGGCGGAAAAAAGTTTCGGCCTAATCATCGCTGATAGGAGGCAAAGATTTTCTTGATAAAGAGGCGTTTTTTTTCGCTCTGAAGCGGCCTATTTGGGGGCGTGCTTTCATGTAACCGGCACACGTCAAACCGCCCCACATTAGACCGCTGGATGATTGTTCTAATAAAGTAATCAATTAATGCGCGTTTATTAAATAGCTACTGTCATTATATGAATACATTTAACGCCCGCGACTGGTGCTTTCAAGCGAATCCAGGGGACCCCTGCATGCACGACGTTAGTCGAGTGTCAGTCGCCTGGTAGCCCTGTCGGGTAAAGTTGGCGGAAAAAAGTTTCGGCCTAATCATCGCTGATAGGAGGCAAAGATTTTCTTGATAAAGAGGCGTTTTTTTTTCGCTCTGAAGCGGCCTATTTGGGGGCGTGCTTTCATGTAACCGGCACACGTCAAACCGCCCCACATTAGACCGCTGGATGATTGTTCTAATAAAGTAATCAATTAATGCGCGTTTATGAAATAGCTACTGTCATTATATGAATACATTTAACGCCCGCGACTGGTGCTTTCAACCGAGTCCAGGGGACCGCTGCATGCACGACGTTAGTCGAGTGTCAGTCGCCTGTTAGACCTGTCGGGTAAAGTTGGACGAAAAAAGTTTCGGCCTAATCATCGCTGATAGGAGGCAAAGATTTTCTTGATAAAGAGGCGTTTTTTTTCGCTCTGAAGCGGCCTATTTGGGGGCGTGCTTTCATGTAACCGGCACACGTCAAACCGCCCCACATTAGACCGCTGGATGATTGTTCTAATAAAGTAATCAATTAATGCGCGTTTATTAAATAGCTACTGTCATTATATGAATACATTTAACGCCCGCGACTGGTGCTTTCAACCGAGTCCAGGGGACCGCTGCATGCACGACGTTAGTCGAGTGTCAGACGCCTGTTAGACCTGTCGGGTAAAGTTGGACGAAAAAAGTTTCGGCCTAATCATCGCTGATAGGAGGCAAAGATTTTCTTGATAAAGAGGCGTATTTTTTCGCTCTGAAGCGGCCTATTTGGGGGCGTGCTTTCATGTAACCGGCACACGTCAAACCGCCCCACATTAGACCGCTCGATGATTGTTCTAATAAAGTAATCAATTAATGCGCGTTTATTAAATAGCTACTGTCATTATATGAATACATTTAACGCCCGCGACTGGTGCTTTCAACCGAGTCCAGGGGACCGCTGCATGCACGACGTTAGTCGAGTGTCAGACGCCTGGTAGCCCTGTCGGGTAAAGTTGGCGGAAAAAAGTTTCGGCCTAATCATCGCTGATAGGAGGCAAAGATTTTCTTGATAAAGAGGCGTTTTTTTTCGCTCTGAAGCGGCCTATTTGGGGGCGTGCTTTCATGTAACCGGCACACGTCAAACCGCCCCACATTAGACCGCTGGATGATTGTTCTAATAAAGTAATCAATTAATGCGCGTTTATTAAATAGCTACTGTCATTATATGAATACATTTAACGCCCGCGACTGGTGCTTTCAACCGAGTCCAGGGGACCGCTGCATGCACGACGTTAGTCGAGTGTCAGTCGCCTGGTAGACCTGTCGGGTAAAGTTGGACGAAAAAAGTTTCGGCCTAATCATCGCTGATAGGAGGCAAAGATTTTCTTGATAAAGAGGCGTTTTTTTTCGCTCTGAAGCGGCCTATTTGGGGGCGTGCTTTCATGTAACCGGCACACGTCAAACCGCCCCACATTAGACCGCTGGATGATTGTTCTAATAAAGTAATCAATTAATGCGCGTTTATTAAATAGCTACTGTCATTATATGAATACATTTAACGCCCGCGACTGGTGCTTTCAACCGAGTCCAGGGGACCGCTGCATGCACGACGTTAGTCGAGTGTCAGACGCCTGTTAGACCTGTCGGGTAAAGTTGGACGAAAAAAGTTTCGGCCTAATCATCGCTGATAGGAGGCAAAGATTTTCTTGATAAAGAGGCGTATTTTTTCGCTCTGAAGCGGCCTATTTGGGGGCGTGCTTTCATGTAACCGGCACACGTCAAACCGCCCCACATTAGACCGCTCGATGATTGTTCTAATAAAGTAATCAATTAATGCGCGTTTATTAAATAGCTACTGTCATTATATGAATACATTTAACGCCCGCGACTGGTGCTTTCAACCGAGTCCAGGGGACCGCTGCATGCACGACGTTAGTCGAGTGTCAGACGCCTGGTAGACCTGTCGGGTAAAGTTGGCGGAAAAAAGTTTCGGCCTAATCATCGCTGATAGGAGGCAAAGATTTTCTTGATAAAGAGTCGTTTTTTTTCGCTCTGAAGCGGCCTATTTGGGGGCGTGCTTTCACGTAACCGGCACACGTCAAACCGCCCCACGTTAGACCGCTGGATGATTGTTCTAATAAAGTAATCAATTAATGCGCGTTTATTAAATAGCTACTGTCATTATATGAATACATTTAACGCCCGCGACTGGTGCTTTCAACCGAGTTCAGGGGACCGCTGCATGCACGACGTTAGTCGAGTGTCAGTCGCCTGGTAGACCTGTCGGGTAAAGTTGGACGAAAAAAGTTTCGGCCTAATCATCGCTGATAGGAGGCAAAGATTTTCTTGATAAAGAGGCGTTTTTTTTCGCTCTGAAGCGGCCTATTTGGGGGCGTGCTTTCATGTAACCGGCACACGTCAAACCGCCCCACATTAGACCGCTGGATGATTGTTCTAATAAAGTAATCAATTAATGCGCGTTTATTAAATAGCTACTGTCATTATATGAATACATTTAACGCCCGCGACTGGTGCTTTCAACCGAGTCCAGGGGACCGCTGCATGCACGACGTTAGTCGAGTGTCAGTCGCCTGGTAGACCTGTCGGGTAAAGTTGGACGAAAAAAGTTTCGGCCTAATCATCGCTGATAGGAGGCAAAGATTTTCTTGATAAAGAGGCGTTTTTTTTCGCTCTGAAGCGGCCTATTTGGGGGCGTGCTTTCATGTAACCGGCACACGTCAAACCGCCCCACATTAGACCGCTGGATGATTGTTCTAATAAAGTAATCAATTAATGCGCGTTTATTAAATAGCTACTGTCATTATATGAATACATTTAACGCCCGCGACTGGTGCTTTCAACCGAGTCCAGGGGACCGCTGCATGCACGACATTAGTCGAGTGTCAGTCGCCTGGTAGACCTGTCGGGTAAAGTTGGACGAAAAAAGTTTCGGCCTAATCATCGCTGATAGGAGGCAAAGATTTTCTTGATAAAGAGGCGTTTTTTTTTCGCTCTGAAGCGGCCTATTTGGGGGCGTGCTTTCATGTAACCGGCACACGTCAAACCGCCCCACATTAGACCGCTGGATGATTGTTCTAATAAAGTAATCGATTAATGCGCGTTTATTAAATAGCTACTGTCATTATATGAATACATTTAACGCCCGCGACTGGTGCTTTCAACCGAGTCCAGGGGACCGCTGCATGCACGACGTTAGTCGAGTGTCAGTCGCCTGTTAGACCTGTCGGGTAAAGTTGGCGGAAAAAAGTTTCGGCCTAATCATCGCTGATAGGAGGCAAAGATTTTTTTGATAAAGAGGCGTTTTTTTTCGCTCTGAAGCGGCCTATTTGGGGGCGTGCTTTCATGTAACCGGCACACGTCAAACCGCCCCACATTAGACCGCTGGATGATTGTTCTAATAAAGTAATCGATTAATGCGCGTTTATTAAATAGCTACTGTCATTATATGAATACATTTAACGCCCGCGACTGGTGCTTTCAACCGAGTCCAGGGGACCGCTGCATGCACGACGTTAGTCGAGTGTCAGTCGCCTGGTAGCCCTGTCGGGTAAAGTTGGCGGAAAAAAGTTTCGGCCTAATCATCGCTGATAGGAGGCAAAGATTTTTTTGATAAAGAGGCGTTTTTTTTCGCTCTGAAGCGGCCTATTTGGGGGCGTGCTTTCATGTAACCGGCACACGTCAAACCGCCCCACATTAGACCGCTGGATGATTGTTCTAATAAAGTAATCGATTAATGCGCGTTTATTAAATAGCTACTGTCATTATATGAATACATTTAACGCCCGCGACTCGTGCTTTCAACCGAGTCCAGGGGACCGCTGCATGCACGACGTTAGTCGAGTGTCAGTCGCCTGTTAGACCTGTCGGGTAAAGTTGGCGGAAAAAAGTTTCGGCCTAATCATCGCTGATAGGAGGCAAAGATTTTCTTGATAAAGAGGCGTTTTTTTTTCGCTCTGAAGCGGCCTATTTGGGGGCGTGCTTTCATGTAACCGGCACACGTCAAACCGCCCCACATTAGACCGCTGGATGATTGTTCTAATAAAGTAATCGATTAATGCGCGTTTATTAAATAGCTACTGTCATTATATGAATACATTTAACGCCCGCGACTGGTGCTTTCAACCGAGTCCAGGGGACCGCTGCATGCACGACGTTAGTCGAGTGTCAGTCGCCTGGTAGCCCTGTCGGGTAAAGTTGGCGGAAAAAAGTTTCGGCCTAATCATCGCTGATAGGAGGCAAAGATTTTTTTGATAAAGAGGCGTTTTTTTTCGCTCTGAAGCGGCCTATTTGGGGGCGTGCTTTCATGTAACCGGCACACGTCAAACCGCCCCACATTAGACCGCTGGATGATTGTTCTAATAAAGTAATCAATTAATGCGCGTTTATTAAATAGCTACTGTCATTATATGAATACATTTAACGCCCGCGACTGGTGCTTTCAACCGAGTCCAGGGGACCGCTGCATGCACGACGTTAGTCGAGTGTCAGTCGCCTGTTAGACCTGTCGGGTAAAGTTGGACGAAAAAAGTTTCGGCCTAATCATCGCTGATAGGAGGCAAAGATTTTCTTGATAAAGAGGCGTTTTTTTTCGCTCTGAAGCGGCCTATTTGGGGGCGTGCTTTCATGTAACCGGCACACGTCAAACCGCCCCACATTAGACCGCTGGATGATTGTTCTAATAAAGTAATCAATTAATGCGCGTTTATTAAATAGCTACTGTCATTATATGAATACATTTAACGCCCGCGACTGGTGCTTTCAACCGAGTCCAGGGGACCGCTGCATGCACGACGTTAGTCGAGTGTCAGTCGCCTGTTAGACCTGTCGGGTAAAGTTGGACGAAAAAAGTTTCGGCCTAATCATCGCTGATAGGAGGCAAAGATTTTCTTGATAAAGAGGCGTTTTTTTTCGCTCTGAAGCGGCCTATTTGGGGGCGTGCTTTCATGTAACCGGCACACGTCAAACCGCCCCACATTAGACCGCTGGATGATTGTTCTAATAAAGTAATCAATTAATGCGCGTTTATTAAATAGCTACTGTCATTATATGAATACATTTAACGCCCGCGACTGGTGCTTTCAACCGAGTCCAGGGGACCGCTGCATGCACGACGTTAGTCGAGTGTCAGACGCCTGTTAGACCTGTCGGGTAAAGTTGGACGAAAAAAGTTTCGGCCTAATCATCGCTGATAGGAGGCAAAGATTTTCTTGATAAAGAGGCGTTTTTTTTCGCTCTGAAGCGGCCTATTTGGGGGCGTGCTTTCATGTAACCGGCACACGTCAAACCGCCCCACATTAGACCGCTGGATGATTGTTCTAATAAAGTAATCAATTAATGCGCGTTTATTAAATAGCTACTGTCATTATATGAATACATTTAACGCCCGCGACTGGTGCTTTCAACCGAGTCCAGGGGACCGCTGCATGCACGACGTTAGTCGAGTGTCAGTCGCCTGTTAGACCTGTCGGGTAAAGTTGGACGAAAAAAGTTTCGGCCTAATCATCGCTGATAGGAGGCAAAGATTTTCTTGATAAAGAGGCGTTTTTTTTCGCTCTGAAGCGGCCTATTTGGGGGCGTGCTTTCACGTAACCGGCACACGTCAAACCGCCCCACATTAGACCGCTGGATGATTGTTCTAATAAAGTAATCAATTAATGCGCGTTTATTAAATAGCTACTGTCATTATATGAATACATTTAACGCCCGCGACTGGTGCTTTCAACCGAGTCCAGGGGACCGCTGCATGCACGACGTTAGTCGAGTGTCAGACGCCTGTTAGACCTGTCGGGTAAAGTTGGCGGAAAAAAGTTTCGGCCTAATCATCGCTGATAGGAGGCAAAGATTTTCTTGATAAAGAGGCGTTTTTTTTCGCTCTGAAGCGGCCTATTTGGGGGCGTGCTTTCATCTAACCGGCACACGTCAAACCGCCCCACGTTAGACCGCTGGATGATTGTTCTAATAAAGTAATCAATTAATGCGCGTTTATTAAATAGCTACTGTCATTATATGAATACATTTAACGCCCGCGACTGGTGCTTTCAACCGAGTCCAGGGGACCGCTGCATGCACGACGTTAGTCGAGTGTCAGACGCCTGTTAGACCTGTCGGGTAAAGTTGGCGGAAAAAAGTTTCGGCCTAATCATCGCTGATAGGAGGCAAAGATTTTCTTGATAAAGAGGCGTTTTTTTTCGCTCTGAAGCGGCCTATTTGGGGGCGTGCTTTCATGTAACCGGCACACGTCAAACCGCCCCACATTAGACCGCTGGATGATTGTTCTAATAAAGTAATCAATTAATGCGCGTTTATTAAATAGCTACTGTCATTATATGAATACATTTAACGCCCGCGACTGGTGCTTTCAACCGAGTCCAGGGGACCGCTGCATGCACGACGTTAGTCGAGTGTCAGACGCCTGTTAGACCTGTCGGGTAAAGTTGGACGAAAAAAGTTTCGGCCTAATCATCGCTGATAGGAGGCAAAGATTTTCTTGATAAAGAGGCGTTTTTTTTCGCTCTGAAGCGGCCTATTTGGGGGCGTGCTTTCATGTAACCGGCACACGTCAAACCGCCCCACATTAGACCGCTGGATGATTGTTCTAATAAAGTAATCAATTAATGCGCGTTTATTAAATAGCTACTGTCATTATATGAATACATTTAACGCCCGCGACTGGTGCTTTCAACCGAGTCCAGGGGACCGCTGCATGCACGACGTTAGTCGAGTGTCAGTCGCCTGTTAGACCTGTCGGGTAAAGTTGGACGAAAAAAGTTTCGGCCTAATCATCGCTGATAGGAGGCAAAGATTTTCTTGATAAAGAGGCGTTTTTTTTCGCTCTGAAGCGGCCTATTTGGGGGCGTGCTTTCACGTAACCGGCACACGTCAAACCGCCCCACATTAGACCGCTGGATGATTGTTCTAATAAAGTAATCAATTAATGCGCGTTTATTAAATAGCTACTGTCATTATATGAATACATTTAACGCCCGCGACTGGTGCTTTCAACCGAGTCCAGGGGACCGCTGCATGCACGACGTTAGTCGAGTGTCAGACGCCTGTTAGACCTGTCGGGTAAAGTTGGCGGAAAAAAGTTTCGGCCTAATCATCGCTGATAGGAGGCAAAGATTTTCTTGATAAAGAGGCGTTTTTTTTCGCTCTGAAGCGGCCTATTTGGGGGCGTGCTTTCATGTAACCGGCACACGTCAAACCGCCCCACGTTAGACCGCTGGATGATTGTTCTAATAAAGTAATCAATTAATGCGCGTTTATTAAATAGCTACTGTCATTATATGAATACATTTAACGCCCGCGACTGGTGCTTTCAACCGAGTCCAGGGGACCGCTGCATGCACGACGTTAGTCGAGTGTCAGACGCCTGTTAGACCTGTCGGGTAAAGTTGGCGGAAAAAAGTTTCGGCCTAATCATCGCTGATAGGAGGCAAAGATTTTCTTGATAAAGAGGCGTTTTTTTTCGCTCTGAAGCGGCCTATTTGGGGGCGTGCTTTCATGTAACCGGCACACGTCAAACCGCCCCACATTAGACCGCTGGATGATTGTTCTAATAAAGTAATCAATTAATGCGCGTTTATTAAATAGCTACTGTCATTATATGAATACATTTAACGCCCGCGACTGGTGCTTTCAACCGAGTCCAGGGGACCGCTGCATGCACGACGTTAGTCGAGTGTCAGACGCCTGGTAGCCCTGTCGGGTAAAGTTGGACGAAAAAAGTTTCGGCCTAATCATCGCTGATAGGAGGCAAAGATTTTCTTGATAAAGAGGCGTTTTTTTTCGCTCTGAAGCGGCCTATTTGGGGGCGTGCTTTCACGTAACCGGCACACGTCAAACCGCCCCACATTAGACCGCTGGATGATTGTTCTAATAAAGTAATCAATTAATGCGCGTTTATTAAATAGCTACTGTCATTATATGAATACATTTAACGCCCGCGACTGGTGCTTTCAACCGAGTCCAGGGGACCGCTGCATGCACGACGTTAGTCGAGTGTCAGACGCCTGTTAGACCTGTCGGGTAAAGTTGGACGAAAAAAGTTTCGGCCTAATCATCGCTGATAGGAGGCAAAGATTTTCTTGATAAAGAGGCGTTTTTTTTCGCTCTGAAGCGGCCTATTTGGGGGCGTGCTTTCATGTAACCGGCACACGTCAAACCGCCCCACATTAGACCGCTGGATGATTGTTCTAATAAAGTAATCAATTAATGCGCGTTTATTAAATAGCTACTGTCATTATATGAATACATTTAACGCCCGCGACTGGTGCTTTCAACCGAGTCCAGGGGACCGCTGCATGCACGACGTTAGTCGAGTGTCAGTCGCCTGTTAGACCTGTCGGGTAAAGTTGGACGAAAAAAGTTTCGGCCTAATCATCGCTGATAGGAGGCAAAGATTTTCTTGATAAAGAGGCGTTTTTTTTCGCTCTGAAGCGGCCTATTTGGGGGCGTGCTTTCACGTAACCGGCACACGTCAAACCGCCCCACATTAGACCGCTGGATGATTGTTCTAATAATGTAATCAATTAATGCGCGTTTATTAAATAGCTACTGTCATTATATGAATACATTTAACGCCCGCGACTGGTGCTTTCAACCGAGTCCAGGGGACCGCTGCATGCACGACGTTAGTCGAGTGTCAGACGCCTGTTAGACCTGTCGGGTAAAGTTGGCGGAAAAAAGTTTCGGCCTAATCATCGCTGATAGGAGGCAAAGATTTTCTTGATAAAGAGGCGTTTTTTTTCGCTCTGAAGCGGCCTATTTGGGGGCGTGCTTTCATGTAACCGGCACACGTCAAACCGCCCCACGTTAGACCGCTGGATGATTGTTCTAATAAAGTAATCAATTAATGCGCGTTTATTAAATAGCTACTGTCATTATATGAATACATTTAACGCCCGCGACTGGTGCTTTCAACCGAGTCCAGGGGACCGCTGCATGCACGACGTTAGTCGAGTGTCAGACGCCTGTTAGACCTGTCGGGTAAAGTTGGCGGAAAAAAGTTTCGGCCTAATCATCGCTGATAGGAGGCAAAGATTTTCTTGATAAAGAGGCGTTTTTTTTCGCTCTGAAGCGGCCTATTTGGGGGCGTGCTTTCATGTAACCGGCACACGTCAAACCGCCCCACATTAGACCGCTGGATGATTGTTCTAATAAAGTAATCAATTAATGCGCGTTTATTAAATAGCTACTGTCATTATATGAATACATTTAACGCCCGCGACTGGTGCTTTCAACCGAGTCCAGGGGACCGCTGCATGCACGACGTTAGTCGAGTGTCAGACGCCTGTTAGACCTGTCGGGTAAAGTTGGACGAAAAAAGTTTCGGCCTAATCATCGCTGATAGGAGGCAAAGATTCTCTTGATAAAGAGGCGTTTTTTTTCGCTCTGAAGCGGCCTATTTGGGGGCGTGCTTTCACGTAACCGGCACACGTCAAACCGCCCCACATTAGACCGCTGGATGATTGTTCTAATAAAGTAATCAATTAATGCGCGTTTATTAAATAGCTACTGTCATTATATGAATACATTTAACGCCCGCGACTGGTGCTTTCAACCGAGTCCAGGGGACCGCTGCATGCACGACGTTAGTCGAGTGTCAGACGCCTGGTAGCCCTGTCGGGTAAAGTTGGCGGAAAAAAGTTTCGGCCTAATCATCGCTGATAGGAGGCAAAGATTTTCTTGATAAAGAGGCGTTTTTTTTCGCTCTGAAGCGGCCTATTTGGGGCCGTGCTTTCACGTAACCGGCACACGTCAAACCGCCCCAAGTTAGACCGCTGGATGATTGTTCTAATAAAGTAATCAATTAATGCGCGTTTATTAAATAGCTACTGTCATTATATGAATACATTTAACGCCCGCGACTGGTGCTTTCAACCGAGTCCAGGGGACCGCTGCATGCACGACGTTAGTCGAGTGTCAGACGCCTGGTAGCCCTGTCGGGTAAAGTTGGCGGAAAAAAGTTTCGGCCTAATCATCGCTGATAGGAGGCAAAGATTTTCTTGATAAAGAGGCGTTTTTTTTCGCTCTGAAGCGGCCTATTTGGGGGCGTGCTTTCACGTAACCGGCACACGTCAAACCGCCCCACATTAGACCGCTGGATGATTGTTCTAATAAAGTAATCAATTAATGCGCGTTTATTAAATAGCTACTGTCATTATATGAATACATTTAACGCCCGCGACTGGTGCTTTCAACCGAGTCCAGGGGACCGCTGCATGCACGACGTTAGTCGAGTGTCAGACGCCTGGTAGCCCTGTCGGGTAAAGTTGGCGGAAAAAAGTTTCGGCCTAATCATCGCTGATAGGAGGCAAAGATTTTCTTGATAAAGAGGCGTTTTTTTTCGCTCTGAAGCGGCCTATTTGGGGGCGTGCTTTCACGTAACCGGCACACGTCAAACCGCCCCACGTTAGACCGCTGGATGATTGTTCTAATAAAGTAATCAATTAATGCGCGTTTATTAAATAGCTACTGTCATTATATGAATACAATTAACGCCGGCGACTGGTGCTTTCAACCGAGTCCAGGGGACCGCTGCATGCACGACGTTAGTCGAGTGTCAGACGCCTGGTAGCCCTGTCGGGTAAAGTTGGCGGAAAAAAGTTTCGGCCTAATCATCGCTGATAGGAGGCAAAGATTTTCTTGATAAAGAGGCGTTTTTTTTCGCTCCGAAGCGGCCTATTTGGGGGCGTGCTTTCACGTAACCGGCACACGTCAAACCGCCCCACGTTAGACCGCTGGATGATTGTTCTAATAAAGTAATCAATTAATGCGCGTTTATTAAATAGCTACTGTCATTATATGAATACATTTAACGCCCGCGACTGGTGCTTTCAACCGAGTCCAGGGGACCGCTGCATGCACGACGTTAGTCGAGTGTCAGACGCCTGGTAGACCTGTCGGGTAAAGTTGGCGGAAAAAAGTTTCGGCCTAATCATCGCTGATAGGAGGCAAAGATTTTCTTGATAAAGAGGCGTTTTTTTTTCGCTCTGAAGCGGCCTATTTGGGGGCGTGCTTTCACGTAACCGGCACACGTCAAACCGCCCCACATTAGACCGCTGGATGATTGTTCTAATAAAGTAATCAATTAATGCGCGTTTATTAAATAGCTACTGTCATTATATGAATACATTTAACGCCCGCGACTGGTGCTTTCAACCGAGTCCAGGGGACCGCTGCATGCACGACGTTAGTCGAGTGTCAGACGCCTGTAGACCTGTCGGGTAAAGTTGGCGGAAAAAAGTTTCGGCCTAATCATCGCTGATAGGAGGCAAAGATTTTCTTGATAAAGAGGCGTTTTTTTTTCGCTCTGAAGCGGCCTATTTGGGGGCGTGCTTTCACGTAACCGGCACACGTCAAACCGCCCCACATTAGACCGCTGGATGATTGTTCTAATAAAGTAATCAATTAATGCGCGTTTATTAAATAGCTACTGTCATTATATGAATACATTTAACGCCCGCGACTGGTGCTTTCAACCGAGTCCAGGGGACCGCTGCATGCACGACGTTAGTCGAGTGTCAGACGCCTGGTAGACCTGTCGGGTAAAGTTGGCGGAAAAAAGTTTCGGCCTAATCATCGCTGATAGGAGGCAAAGATTTTCTTGATAAAGAGGCGTTTTTTTTTCGCTCTGAAGCGGCCTATTTGGGGGCGTGCTTTCACGTAACCGGCACACGTCAAACCGCCCCACATTAGACCGCTGGATGATTGTTCTAATAAAGTAATCAATTAATGTGCGTTTATTAAATAGCTACTGTCATTATATGACTACATTTAACGCCCGCGACTGGTGCTTTCAACCGAGTCCAGGGGACCGCTGCATGCACGACGTTAGTCGAGTGTCAGACGCCTGGTAGACCTGTCGGGTAAAGTTGGCGGAAAAAAGTTTCGGCCTAATCATCGCTGATAGGAGGCAAAGATTTTCTTGATAAAGAGGCGTTTTTTTTTCGCTCTGAAGCGGCCTATTTGGGGGCGTGCTTTCACGTAACCGGCACACGTCAAACCGCCCCACGTTAGACCGCTGGATGATTGTTCTAATAAAGTAATCAATTAATGCGCGTTTATTAAATAGCTACTGTCATTATATGAATACATTTAACGCCGGCGACTGGTGCTTTCAACCGAGTCCAGGGGACCGCTGCATGCACGACGTTAGTCGAGTGTCAGACGCCTGGTAGACCTGTCGGGTAAAGTTGGCGGAAAAAAGTTTCGGCCTAATCATCGCTGATAGGAGGCAAAGATTTTCTTGATAAAGAGGCGTTTTTTTTTCGCTCTGAAGCGGCCTATTTGGGGGCGTGCTTTCACGTAACCGGCACACGTCAAACCGCCCCACATTAGACCGCTGGATGATTGTTCTAATAAAGTAATCAATTAATGCGCGTTTATTAAATAGCTACTGTCATTATATGACTACATTTAACGCCCGCGACTGGTGCTTTCAACCGAGTCCAGGGGACCGCTGCATGCACGACGTTAGTCGAGTGTCAGACGCCTGGTAGACCTGTCGGGTAAAGTTGGCGGAAAAAAGTTTCGGCCTAATCATCGCTGATAGGAGGCAAAGATTTTCTTGATAAAGAGGCGTTTTTTTTCGCTCTGAAGCGGCCTATTTGGGGGCGTGCTTTCACGTAACCGGCACACGTCAAACCGCCCCACGTTAGACCGCTGGATGATTGTTCTAATAAAGTAATCAATTAATGCGCGTTTATTAAATAGCTACTGTCATTATATGAATACATTTAACGCCCGCGACTGGTGCTTTCAACCGAGTCCAGGGGACCGCTGCATGCACGACGTTAGTCGAGTGTCAGACGCCTGGTAGACCTGTCGGGTAAAGTTGGCGGAAAAAAGTTTCGGCCTAATCATCGCTGATAGGAGGCAAAGATTTTCTTGATAAAGAGGCGTTTTTTTTTCGCTCTGAAGCGGCCTATTTGGGGGCGTGCTTTCACGTAACCGGCACACGTCAAACCGCCCCACGTTAGACCGCTGGATGATTGTTCTAATAAAGTAATCAATTAATGCGCGTTTATTAAATAGCTACTGTCATTATATGACTACATTTAACGCCCGCGACTGGTGCTTTCAACCGAGTCCAGGGGACCGCTGCATGCACGACGTTAGTCGAGTGTCAGACGCCTGGTAGACCTGTCGGGTAAAGTTGGCGGAAAAAAGTTTCGGCCTAATCATCGCTGATAGGAGGCAAAGATTTTCTTGATAAAGAGGCGTTTTTTTTCGCTCTGAAGCGGCCTATTTGGGGGCGTGCTTTCACGTAACCGGCACACGTCAAACCGCCCCACGTTAGACCGCTGGATGATTGTTCTAATAAAGTAATCAATTAATGCGCGTTTATTAAATAGCTACTGTCATTATATGAATACATTTAACGCCGGCGACTGGTGCTTTCAACCGAGTCCAGGGGACCGCTGCATGCACGACGTTAGTCGAGTGTCAGACGCCTGGTAGACCTGTCGGGTAAAGTTGGCGGAAAAAAGTTTCGGCCTAATCATCGCTGATAGGAGGCAAAGATTTTCTTGATAAAGAGGCGTTTTTTTTTCGCTCTGAAGCGGCCTATTTGGGGGCGTGCTTTCACGTAACCGGCACACGTCAAACCGCCCCACATTAGACCGCTGGATGATTGTTCTAATAAAGTAATCAATTAATGCGCGTTTATTAAATAGCTACTGTCATTATATGACTACATTTAACGCCCGCGACTGGTGCTTTCAACCGAGTCCAGGGGACCGCTGCATGCACGACGTTAGTCGAGTGTCAGACGCCTGGTAGACCTGTCGGGTAAAGTTGGCGGAAAAAAGTTTTGGCCTAATCATCGCTGATAGGAGGCAAAGATTTTCTTGATAAAGAGGCGTTTTTTTTCGCTCTGAAGCGGCCTATTTGGGGGCGTGCTTTCACGTAACCGGCACACGTCAAACCGCCCCACGTTAGACCGCTGGATGATTGTTCTAATAAAGTAATCAATTAATGCGCGTTTATTAAATAGCTACTGTCATTATATGAATACATTTAACGCCGGCGACTGGTGCTTTCAACCGAGTCCAGGGGACCGCTGCATGCACGACGTTAGTCGAGTGTCAGACGCCTGGTAGACCTGTCGGGTAAAGTTGGCGGAAAAAAGTTTCGGCCTAATCATCGCTGATAGGAGGCAAAGATTTTCTTGATAAAGAGGCGTTTTTTTTTCGCTCTGAAGCGGCCTATTTGGGGGCGTGCTTTCACGTAACCGGCACACGTCAAACCGCCCCACATTAGACCGCTGGATGATTGTTCTAATAAAGTAATCAATTAATGCGCGTTTATTAAATAGCTACTGTCATTATATGAATACATTTAACGCCCGCGACTGGTGCTTTCAACCGAGTCCAGGGGACCGCTGCATGCACGACGTTAGTCGAGTGTCAGACGCCTGGTAGACCTGTCGGGTAAAGTTGGCGGAAAAAAGTTTCGGCCTAATCATCGCTGATAGGAGGCAAAGATTTTCTTGATAAAGAGGCGTTTTTTTTCGCTCTGAAGCGGCCTATTTGGGGGCGTGCTTTCACGTAACCGGCACACGTCAAACCGCCCCACGTTAGACCGCTGGATGATTGTTCTAATAAAGTAATCAATTAATGCGCGTTTATTAAATAGCTACTGTCATTATATGAATACATTTAACGCCCGCGACTGGTGCTTTCAACCGAGTCCAGGGGACCGCTGCATGCACGACGTTAGTCGAGTGTCAGACGCCTGGTAGCCCTGTCGGGTAAAGTTGGCGGAAAAAAGTTTCGGCCTAATCACCGCTGATAGGAGGCAAAGATTTTCTTGATAAAGAGGCGTTTTTTTTCGCTCTGAAGCGGCCTATTTGGGGGCGTGCTTTCACGTAACCGGCACACGTCAAACCGCCCCACGTAAGACCGCTGGATGATTGTTCTAATAAAGTAATCAATTAATGCGCGTTTATTAAATAGCTACTGTCATTATATGAATACATTTAACGCCCGCGACTGGTGCTTTCAACCGAGTCCAGGGGACCGCTGCATGCACGACGTTAGTCGAGTGTCAGACGCCTGGTAGCCCTGTCGGGTAAAGTTGGCGGAAAAAAGTTTCGGCCTAATCATCGCTGATAGGAGGCAAAGATTTTCTTGATAAAGAGGCGTTTTTTTCGCTCTGAAGCGGCCTATTTGGGGGCGTGCTTTCACGTAACCGGCACACGTCAAACCGCCCCACATTAGACCGCTGGATGATTGTTCTAATAAAGTAATCAATTAATGCGCGTTTATTAAATAGCTACTGTCATTATATGAATACATTTAACGCCCGCGACTGGTGCTTTCAACCGAGTCCAGGGGACCGCTGCATGCACGACGTTAGTCGAGTGTCAGACGCCTGGTAGACCTGTCGGGTAAAGTTGGCGGAAAAAGTTTCGGCCTAATCATCGCTGATAGGAGGCAAAGATTTTCTTGATAAAGAGGCGTTTTTTTTCGCTCTGAAGCGGCCTATTTGGGGGCGTGCTTTCACGTAACCGGCACACGTCAAACCGCCCCACGTTAGACCGCTGGATGATTGTTCTAATAAAGTAATCAATTAATGCGCGTTTATTAAATAGCTACTGTCATTATATGAATACATTTAACGCCCGCGACTGGTGCTTTCAACCGAGTCCAGGGGACCGCTGCATGCACGACGTTAGTCGAGTGTCAGA
This sequence comes from Ixodes scapularis, assembly GCF_016920785.2. NCBI lineage: Eukaryota > Metazoa > Arthropoda > Arachnida > Ixodida > Ixodidae > Ixodes > Ixodes scapularis. The sequence continues at coordinate 106,422 of NW_024610072.1, read as the reverse complement.
CGCCTGGTAGCCCTGTCGGGTAAAGTTGGCGGAAAAAAGTTTCGGCCTAATCATCGCTGATAGGAGGCAAAGATTTTCTTGATAAAGAGGCGTTTTTTTTCGCTCTGAAGCGGCCTATTTGGGGGCGTGCTTTCATGTAACCGGCACACGTCAAACCGCCCCACATTAGACCGCTGGATGATTGTTCTAATAAAGTAATCAATTAATGCGCGTTTATTAAATAGCTACTGTCATTATATGAATACATTTAACGCCCGCGACTGGTGCTTTCAACCGAGTCCAGGGGACCGCTGCATGCACGACGTTAGTCGAGTGTCAGACGCCTGGTAGCCCTGTCGGGTAAAGTTGGCGGAAAAAAGTTTCGGCCTAATCACCGCTGATAGGAGGCAAAGATTTTCTTGATAAAGAGGCGTTTTTTTTCGCTCTGAAGCGGCCTATTTGGGGGCGTGCTTTCACGTAACCGGCACACGTCAAACCGCCCCACGTAAGACCGCTGGATGATTGTTCTAATAAAGTAATCAATTAATGCGCGTTTATTAAATAGCTACTGTCATTATATGAATACATTTAACGCCCGCGACTGGTGCTTTCAACCGAGTCCAGGGGACCGCTGCATGCACGACGTTAGTCGAGTGTCAGACGCCTGGTAGCCCTGTCGGGTAAAGTTGGCGGAAAAAAGTTTCGGCCTAATCATCGCTGATAGGAGGCAAAGATTTTCTTGATAAAGAGGCGTTTTTTTCGCTCTGAAGCGGCCTATTTGGGGGCGTGCTTTCACGTAACCGGCACACGTCAAACCGCCCCACATTAGACCGCTGGATGATTGTTCTAATAAAGTAATCAATTAATGCGCGTTTATTAAATAGCTACTGTCATTATATGAATACATTTAACGCCCGCGACTGGTGCTTTCAACCGAGTCCAGGGGACCGCTGCATGCACGACGTTAGTCGAGTGTCAGACGCCTGGTAGACCTGTCGGGTAAAGTTGGCGGAAAAAGTTTCGGCCTAATCATCGCTGATAGGAGGCAAAGATTTTCTTGATAAAGAGGCGTTTTTTTTCGCTCTGAAGCGGCCTATTTGGGGGCGTGCTTTCACGTAACCGGCACACGTCAAACCGCCCCACGTTAGACCGCTGGATGATTGTTCTAATAAAGTAATCAATTAATGCGCGTTTATTAAATAGCTACTGTCATTATATGAATACATTTAACGCCCGCGACTGGTGCTTTCAACCGAGTCCAGGGGACCGCTGCATGCACGACGTTAGTCGAGTGTCAGACGCCTGGTAGCCCTGTCGGGTAAAGTTGGCGGAAAAAAGTTTCGGCCTAATCATCGCTGATAGGAGGCAAAGATTTTCTTGATAAAGAGGCGTTTTTTTTCGCTCTGAAGCGGCCTATTTGGGGGCGTGCTTTCATGTAACCGGCACACGTCAAACCGCCCCACATTAGACCGCTGGATGATTGTTCTAATAAAGTAATCAATTAATGCGCGTTTATTAAATAGCTACTGTCATTATATGAATACATTTAACGCCCGCGACTGGTGCTTTCAACCGAGTCCAGGGGACCGCTGCATGCACGACGTTAGTCGAGTGTCAGACGCCTGGTAGCCCTGTCGGGTAAAGTTGGCGGAAAAAAGTTTCGGCCTAATCATTGCTGATAGGAGGCAAAGATTTTCTTGATAAAGAGGCGTTTTTTTTCGCTCTGAAGCGGCCTATTTGGGGGCGTGCTTTCATGTAACCGGCACACGTCAAACCGCCCCACATTAGACCGCTGGATGATTGTTCTAATAAAGTAATCAATTAATGCGCGTTTATTAAATAGCTACTGTCATTATATGAATACATTTAACGCCCGCGACTGGTGCTTTCAACCGAGTCCAGGGGACCGCTGCATGCACGACGTTAGTCGAGTGTCAGTCGCCTGGTAGCCCTGTCGGGTAAAGTTGGCGGAAAAAAGTTTCGGCCTAATCATCGCTGATAGGAGGCAAAGATTTTCTTGATAAAGAGGCGTTTTTTTTCGCTCTGAAGCGGCCTATTTGGGGGCGTGCTTTCATGTAACCGGCACACGTCAAACCGCCCCACATTAGACCGCTGGATGATTGTTCTAATAAAGTAATCAATTAATGTGCGTTTATTAAATAGCTACTGTCATTATATGAATACATTTAACGCCCGCGACTGGTGCTTTCAACCGAGTCCAGGGGACCGCTGCATGCACGACGTTAGTCGAGTGTCAGACGCCTGGTAGCCCTGTCGGGTAAAGTTGGCGGAAAAAAGTTTCGGCCTAATCATCGCTGATAGGAGGCAAAGATTTTCTTGATAAAGAGGCGTTTTTTTTCGCTCTGAAGCGGCCTATTTGGGGGCGTGCTTTCACGTAACCGGCACACGTCAAACCGCCCCACGTTAGACCGCTGGATGATTGTTCTAATAAAGTAATCAATTAATGCGCGTTTATTAAATAGCTACTGTCATTATATGAATACATTTAACGCCCGCGACTGGTGCTTTCAACCGAGTCCAGGGGACCGCTGCATGCACGACGTTAGTCGAGTGTCAGACGCCTGGTAGCCCTGTCGGGTAAAGTTGGCGGAAAAAAGTTTCGGCCTAATCATCGCTGATAGGAGGCAAAGAAGTTTCTTGATAAAGAGGCGTTTTTTTTCGCTCTGAAGCGGCCTATTTGGGGGCGTGCTTTCACGTAACCGGCACACGTCAAACCGCCCCACGTTAGACCGCTGGATGATTGTTCTAATAAAGTAATCAATTAATGCGCGTTTATTAAATAGCTACTGTCATTATATGAATACATTTAACGCCCGCGACTGGTGCTTTCAACCGAGTCCAGGGGACCGCTGCATGCACGACGTTAGTCGAGTGTCAGACGCCTGGTAGCCCTGTCGGGTAAAGTTGGCGGAAAAAAGTTTCGGCCTAATCATCGCTGATATTAGGCAAAGATTTTCTTGATAAAGAGGCGTTTTTTTTCGCTCTGAAGCGGCCTATTTGGGGGCGTGCTTTCACGTAACCGGCACACGTCAAACCGCCCCACGTTAGACCGCTGGATGATTGTTCTAATAAAGTAATCAATTAATGCGCGTTTATTAAATAGCTACTGTCATTATATGAATACAATTAACGCCGGCGACTGGTGCTTTCAACCGAGTCCAGGGGACCGCTGCATGCACGACGTTAGTCGAGTGTCAGACGCCTGGTAGACCTGTCGGGTAAAGTTGGCGGAAAAAAGTTTCGGCCTAATCATCGCTGATAGGAGGCAAAGATTTTCTTGATAAAGAGGCGTTTTTTTTCGCTCTGAAGCGGCCGATTTGGGGGCGTGCTTTCACGTAACCGGCACACGTCAAACCGCCCCACGTTAGACCGCTGGATGATTGTTCTAATAAAGTAATCAATTAATGCGCGTTTATTAAATAGCTACTGTCATTATATGAATACATTTAACGCCCGCGACTGGTGCTTTCAACCGAGTCCAGGGGACCGCTGCATGCACGACGTTAGTCGAGTGTCAGACGCCTGGTAGCCCTGTCGGGTAAAGTTGGCGGAAAAAAGTTTCGGCCTAATCATCGCTGATAGGAGGCAAAGATTTTCTTGATAAAGAGGCGTTTTTTTTCGCTCTGAAGCGGCCTATTTGGGGGCGTGCTTTCACGTAACCGGCACACGTCAAACCGCCCCACGTTAGACCGCTGGATGATTGTTCTAATAAAGTAATCAATTAATGCGCGTTTATTAAATAGCTACTGTCATTATATGAATACATTTAACGCCGGCGACTGGTGCTTTCAACCGAGTCCAGGGGACCGCTGCATGCACGACGTTAGTCGAGTGTCAGACGCCTGGTAGACCTGTCGGGTAAAGTTGGCGGAAAAAAGTTTCGGCCTAATCATCGCTGATAGGAGGCAAAGATTTTCTTGATAAAGAGGCGTTTTTTTTCGCTCTGAAGCGGCCGATTTGGGGGCGTGCTTTCACGTAACCGGCACACGTCAAACCGCCCCACGTTAGACCGCTGGATGATTGTTCTAATAAAGTAATCAATTAATGCGCGTTTATTAAATAGCTACTGTCATTATATGAATACATTTAACGCCCGCGACTGGTGCTTTCAACCGAGTCCAGGGGACCGCTGCATGCACGACGTTAGTCGAGTGTCAGACGCCTGGTAGCCCTGTCGGGTAAAGTTGGCGGAAAAAAGTTTCGGCCTAATCATCGCTGATAGGAGGCAAAGATTTTCTTGATAAAGAGGCGTTTTTTTTCGCTCTGAAGCGGCCTATTTGGGGGCGTGCTTTCACGTAACCGGCACACGTCAAACCGCCCCACGTTAGACCGCTGGATGATTGTTCTAATAAAGTAATCAATTAATGCGCGTTTATTAAATAGCTACTGTCATTATATGAATACATTTAACGCCGGCGACTGGTGCTTTCAACCGAGTCCAGGGGACCGCTGCATGCACGACGTTAGTCGAGTGTCAGACGCCTGGTAGACCTGTCGGGTAAAGTTGGCGGAAAAAAGTTTCGGCCTAATCATCGCTGATAGGAGGCAAAGATTTTCTTGATAAAGAGGCGTTTTTTTTTCGCTCTGAAGCGGCCTATTTGGGGGCGTGCTTTCACGTAACCGGCACACGTCAAACCGCCCCACATTAGACCGCTGGATGATTGTTCTAATAAAGTAATCAATTAATGCGCGTTTATTAAATAGCTACTGTCATTATATGAATACATTTAACGCCCGCGACTGGTGCTTTCAACCGAGTCCAGGGGACCGCTGCATGCACGACGTTAGTCGAGTGTCAGACGCCTGGTAGACCTGTCGGGTAAAGTTGGCGGAAAAAAGTTTCGGCCTAATCATCGCTGATAGGAGGCAAAGATTTTCTTGATAAAGAGGCGTTTTTTTTCGCTCTGAAGCGGCCTATTTGGGGGCGTGCTTTCACGTAACCGGCACACGTCAAACCGCCCCACGTTAGACCGCTGGATGATTGTTCTAATAAAGTAATCAATTAATGCGCGTTTATTAAATAGCTACTGTCATTATATGAATACATTTAACGCCGGCGACTGGTGCTTTCAACCGAGTCCAGGGGACCGCTGCATGCACGACGTTAGTCGAGTGTCAGACGCCTGGTAGACCTGTCGGGTAAAGTTGGCGGAAAAAAGTTTCGGCCTAATCATCGCTGATAGGAGGCAAAGATTTTCTTGATAAAGAGGCGTTTTTTTTCGCTCTGAAGCGGCCGATTTGGGGGCGTGCTTTCACGTAACCGGCACACGTCAAACCGCCCCACGTTAGACCGCTGGATGATTGTTCTAATAAAGTAATCAATTAATGCGCGTTTATTAAATAGCTACTGTCATTATATGAATACATTTAACGCCGGCGACTGGTGCTTTCAACCGAGTCCAGGGGACCGCTGCATGCACGACGTTAGTCGAGTGTCAGACGCCTGGTAGACCTGTCGGGTAAAGTTGGCGGAAAAAAGTTTCGGCCTAATCATCGCTGATAGGAGGCAAAGATTTTCTTGATAAAGAGGCGTTTTTTTTTCGCTCTGAAGCGGCCTATTTGGGGGCGTGCTTTCACGTAACCGGCACACGTCAAACCGCCCCACATTAGACCGCTGGATGATTGTTCTAATAAAGTAATCAATTAATGCGCGTTTATTAAATAGCTACTGTCATTATATGAATACATTTAACGCCCGCGACTGGTGCTTTCAACCGAGTCCAGGGGACCGCTGCATGCACGACGTTAGTCGAGTGTCAGACGCCTGGTAGCCCTGTCGGGTAAAGTTGGCGGAAAAAAGTTTCGGCCTAATCATCGCTGATAGGAGGCAAAGATTTTCTTGATAAAGAGGCGTTTTTTTTCGCTCTGAAGCGGCCTATTTGGGGGCGTGCTTTCACGTAACCGGCACACGTCAAACCGCCCCACGTTAGACCGCTGGATGATTGTTCTAATAAAGTAATCAATTAATGCGCGTTTATTAAATAGCTACTGTCATTATATGAATACATTTAACGCCGGCGACTGGTGCTTTCAACCGAGTCCAGGGGACCGCTGCATGCACGACGTTAGTCGAGTGTCAGACGCCTGGTAGACCTGTCGGGTAAAGTTGGCGGAAAAAAGTTTCGGCCTAATCATCGCTGATAGGAGGCAAAGATTTTCTTGATAAAGAGGCGTTTTTTTTTCGCTCTGAAGCGGCCTATTTGGGGGCGTGCTTTCACGTAACCGGCACACGTCAAACCGCCCCACATTAGACCGCTGGATGATTGTTCTAATAAAGTAATCAATTAATGCGCGTTTATTAAATAGCTACTGTCATTATATGAATACATTTAACGCCCGCGACTGGTGCTTTCAACCGAGTCCAGGGGACCGCTGCATGCACGACGTTAGTCGAGTGTCAGACGCCTGGTAGACCTGTCGGGTAAAGTTGGCGGAAAAAAGTTTCGGCCTAATCATCGCTGATAGGAGGCAAAGATTTTCTTGATAAAGAGGCGTTTTTTTTCGCTCTGAAGCGGCCTATTTGGGGGCGTGCTTTCACGTAACCGGCACACGTCAAACCGCCCCACGTTAGACCGCTGGATGATTGTTCTAATAAAGTAATCAATTAATGCGCGTTTATTAAATAGCTACTGTCATTATATGAATACATTTAACGCCCGCGACTGGTGCTTTCAACCGAGTCCAGGGGACCGCTGCATGCACGACGTTAGTCGAGTGTCAGACGCCTGGTAGACCTGTCGGGTAAAGTTGGCGGAAAAAAGTTTCGGCCTAATCATCGCTGATAGGAGGCAAAGATTTTCTTGATAAAGAGGCGTTTTTTTTTCGCTCTGAAGCGGCCTATTTGGGGGCGTGCTTTCACGTAACCGGCACACGTCAAACCGCCCCACATTAGACCGCTGGATGATTGTTCTAATAAAGTAATCAATTAATGCGCGTTTATTAAATAGCTACTGTCATTATATGAATACATTTAACGCCCGCGACTGGTGCTTTCAACCGAGTCCAGGGGACCGCTGCATGCACGACGTTAGTCGAGTGTCAGACGCCTGGTAGACCTGTCGGGTAAAGTTGGCGGAAAAAAGTTTCGGCCTAATCATCGCTGATAGGAGGCAAAGATTTTCTTGATAAAGAGGCGTCTTTTTTTTCGCTCTGAAGCGGCCTATTTGGGGGCGTGCTTTCACGTAACCGGCACACGTCAAACCGCCCCACATTAGACCGCTGGATGATTGTTCTAATAAAGTAATCAATTAATGCGCGTTTATTAAATAGCTACTGTCATTATATGAATACATTTAACGCCCGCGACTGGTGCTTTCAACCGAGTCCAGGGGACCGCTGCATGCACGACGTTAGTCGAGTGTCAGACGCCTGGTAGACCTGTCGGGTAAAGTTGGCGGAAAAAAGTTTCGGCCTAATCATCGCTGATAGGAGGCAAAGATTTTCTTGATAAAGAGGCGTTTTTTTTCGCTCTGAAGCGGCCTATTTGGGGGCGTGCTTTCACGTAACCGGCACACGTCAAACCGCCCCACGTTAGACCGCTGGATGATTGTTCTAATAAAGTAATCAATTAATGCGCGTTTATTAAATAGCTACTGTCATTATATGAATACATTTAACGCCCGCGACTGGTGCTTTCAACCGAGTCCAGGGGACCGCTGCATGCACGACGTTAGTCGAGTGTCAGACGCCTGGTAGACCTGTCGGGTAAAGTTGGCGGAAAAAAGTTTCGGCCTAATCATCGCTGATAGGAGGCAAAGATTTTCTTGATAAAGAGGCGTTTTTTTTCGCTCTGAAGCGGCCTATTTGGGGGCGTGCTTTCACGTAACCGGCACACGTCAAACCGCCCATCGTTAGACCGCTGGATGATTGTTCTAATAAAGTAATCAATTAATGCGCGTTTATTAAATAGCTACTGTCATTATATGAATACATTTAACGCCCGCGACTGGTGCTTTCAACCGGGTCCAAGGGACCCCTGCATGCACGACGTTAGTCGAGTGTCAGACGCCTGTAGACCTGTCGGGTAAAGTTGGCGGAAAAAAGTTTCGGCCTAATCATCGCTGATAGGAGGCAAAGATTTTCTTGATAAAGAGGCGTTTTTTTTCGCTCTGAAGCGGCCTATTTGGGGGCGTGCTTTCACGTAACCGGCACACGTCAAACCGCCCCACATTAGACCGCTGGATGATTGTTCTAATAAAGTAATCAATTAATGCGCGTTTATTAAATAGCTACTGTCATTATATGAATACATTTAACGCCCGCGACTGGTGCTTTCAACCGAGTCCAGGAGACCGCTGCATGCACGACGTTAGTCGAGTGTCAGACGCCTGGTAGACCTGTCGGGTAAAGTTGGCGGAAAAAAGTTTCGGCCTAATCATCGCTGATAGGAGGCAAAGATTTTCTTGATAAAGAGGCGTTTTTTTTTCGCTCTGAAGCGGCCTATTTGGGGGCGTGCTTTCACGTAACCGGCACACGTCAAACCGCCCCACATTAGACCGCTGGATGATTGTTCTAATAAAGTAATCAATTAATGCGCGTTTATTAAATAGCTACTGTCATTATATGAATACATTTAACGCCCGCGACTGGTGCTTTCAACCGAGTCCAGGGGACCGCTGCATGCACGACGTTAGTCGAGTGTCAGACGCCTGGTAGACCTGTCGGGTAAAGTTGGCGGAAAAAAGTTTCGGCCTAATCATCGCTGATAGGAGGCAAAGATTTTCTTGATAAAGAGGCGTTTTTTTTCGCTCTGAAGCGGCCTATTTGGAGGCGTGCTTTCACGTAACCGGCACACGTCAAACCGCCCCACGTTAGACCGCTGGATGATTGTTCTAATAAAGTAATCAATTAATGCGCGTTTATTATATAGCTACTGTCATTATATGAATACATTTAACGCCCGCGACTGGTGCTTTCAACCGAGTCCAGGGGACCGCTGCATGCACGACGTTAGTCGAGTGTCAGACGCCTGGTAGACCTGTCGGGTAAAGTTGGCGGAAAAAAGTTTCGGCCTAATCATCGCTGATAGGAGGCAAAGATTTTCTTGATAAAGAGGCGTTTTTTTTCGCTCTGAAGCGGCCTATTTGGGGGCGTGCTTTCACGTAACCGGCACACGTCAAACCGCCCATCGTTAGACCGCTGGATGATTGTTCTAATAAAGTAATCAATTAATGCGCGTTTATTAAATAGCTACTGTCATTATATGAATACATTTAACGCCCGGGACTGGTGCTTTCAACCGGGTCCAAGGGACCCCTGCATGCACGACGTTAGTCGAGTGTCAGACGCCTGTAGACCTGTCGGGTAAAGTTGGCGGAAAAAAGTTTCGGCCTAATCATCGCTGATAGGAGGCAAAGATTTTCTTGATAAAGAGGCGTTTTTTTTCGCTCTGAAGCGGCCTATTTGGGGGCGTGCTTTCACGTAACCGGCACACGTCAAACCGCCCATCGTTAGACCGCTGGATGATTGTTCTAATAAAGTAATCAATTAATGCGCGTTTATTATATAGCTACTGTCATTATATGAATACATTTAACGCCCGCGACTGGTGCTTTCAACCGGGTCCAAGGGACCCCTGCATGCACGACGTTAGTCGAGTGTCAGACGCCTGTAGACCTGTCGGGTAAAGTTGGCGGAAAAAAGTTTCGGCCTAATCATCGCTGATAGGAGGCAAAGATTTTCTTGATAAAGAGGCGTTTTTTTTCGCTCTGAAGCGGCCTATTTGGGGGCGTGCTTTCACGTAACCGGCACACGTCAAACCGCCCCACATTAGACCGCTGGATGATTGTTCTAATAAAGTAATCAATTAATGCGCGTTTATTAAATAGCTACTGTCATTATATGAATACATTTAACGCCCGCGACTGGTGCTTTCAACCGAGTCCAGGAGACCGCTGCATGCACGACGTTAGTCGAGTGTCAGACGCCTGGTAGACCTGTCGGGTAAAGTTGGCGGAAAAAAGTTTCGGCCTAATCATCGCTGATAGGAGGCAAAGATTTTCTTGATAAAGAGGCGTTTTTTTTCGCTCTGAAGCGGCCTATTTGGGGGCGTGCTTTCACGTAACCGGCACACGTCAAACCGCCCCACATTAGACCGCTGGATGATTGTTCTAATAAAGTAATCAATTAATGCGCGTTTATTAAATAGCTACTGTCATTATATGAATACATTTAACGCCCGCGACTGGTGCTTTCAACCGAGTCCAGGAGACCCCTGCATGCACGACGTTAGTCGAGTGTCAGACGCCTGTAGACCTGTCGGGTAAAGTTGGCGGAAAAAAGTTTCGGCCTAATCATCGCTGATAGGAGGCAAAGATTTTCTTGATAAAGAGGCGTTTTTTTTCGCTCTGAAGCGGCCTATTTGGGGGCGTGCTTTCACGTAACCGGCACACGTCAAACCGCCCCACATTAGACCGCTGGATGATTGTTCTAATAAAGTAATCAATTAATGCGCGTTTATTAAATAGCTACTGTCATTATATGAATACATTTAACGCCCGCGACTGGTGCTTTCAACCGAGTCCAGGGGACCCCTGCATGCACGACGTTAGTCGAGTGTCAGACGCCTGTAGACCTGTCGGGTAAAGTTGGCGGAAAAAAGTTTCGGCCTAATCATCGCTGATAGGAGGCAAAGATTTTCTTGATAAGGAGGCGTTTTTTTTCGCTCTGAAGCGGCCTATTTGGGGGCGTGCTTTCACGTAACCGGCACACGTCAAACCGCCCCACATTAGACCGCTGGATGATTGTTCTAATAAAGTAATCAATTAATGCGCGTTTATTAAATAGCTACTGTCATTATATGAATACATTTAACGCCCGCGACTGGTGCTTTCAACCGGGTCCAAGGGACCCCTGCATGCACGACGTTAGTCGAGTGTCAGACGCCTGTAGACCTGTCGGGTAAAGTTGGCGGAAAAAAGTTTCGGCCTAATCATCGCTGATAGGAGGCAAAGATTTTCTTGATAAGGAGGCGTTTTTTTTCGCTCTGAAGCGGCCTATTTGGGGGCGTGCTTTCACGTAACCGGCACACGTCAAACCGCCCCACATTAGACCGCTGGATGATTGTTCTAATAAAGTAATCAATTAATGCGCGTTTATTAAATAGCTACTGTCATTATATGAATACATTTAACGCCCGCGACTGGTGCTTTCAACCGGGTCCAAGGGACCCCTGCATGCACGACGTTAGTCGAGTGTCAGACGCCTGTAGACCTGTCGGGTAAAGTTGGCGGAAAAAAGTTTCGGCCTAATCATCGCTGATAGGAGGCAAAGATTTTCTTGATAAAGAGGCGTTTTTTTTCGCTCTGAAGCGGCCTATTTGGGGGCGTGCTTTCACGTAACCGGCACACGTCAAACCGCCCCACATTAGACCGCTGGATGATTGTTCTAATAAAGTAATCAATTAATGCGCGTTTATTAAATAGCTACTGTCATTATATGAATACATTTAACGCCCGCGACTGGTGCTTTCAACCGAGTCCAGGGGACCCCTGCATGCACGACGTTAGTCGAGTGTCAGACGCCTGTAGACCTGTCGGGTAAAGTTGGCGGAAAAAAGTTTCGGCCTAATCATCGCTGATAGGAGGCAAAGATTTTCTTGATAAGGAGGCGTTTTTTTTCGCTCTGAAGCGGCCTATTTGGGGGCGTGCTTTCACGTAACCGGCACACGTCAAACCGCCCCACATTAGACCGCTGGATGATTGTTCTAATAAAGTAATCAATTAATGCGCGTTTATTAAATAGCTACTGTCATTATATGAATACATTTAACGCCCGCGACTGGTGCTTTCAACCGGGTCCAAGGGACCCCTGCATGCACGACGTTAGTCGAGTGTCAGACGCCTGTAGACCTGTCGGGTAAAGTTGGCGGAAAAAAGTTTCGGCCTAATCATCGCTGATAGGAGGCAAAGATTTTCTTGATAAGGAGGCGTTTTTTTTCGCTCTGAAGCGGCCTATTTGGGGGCGTGCTTTCACGTAACCGGCACACGTCAAACCGCCCCACATTAGACCGCTGGATGATTGTTCTAATAAAGTAATCAATTAATGCGCGTTTATTAAATAGCTACTGTCATTATATGAATACATTTAACGCCCGCGACTGGTGCTTTCAACCGGGTCCAGGGGACCCCTGCATGCACGACGTTAGTCGAGTGTCAGACGCCTGTAGACCTGTCGGGTAAAGTTGGCGGAAAAAAGTTTCGGCCTAATCATCGCTGATAGGAGGCAAAGATTTTCTTGATAAAGAGGCGTTTTAGAGCGCAGCTCTTAGGGGCCCGTTTCCAGCCTGAGCGGCGTCGCCGTTGGCGTCGGCGTCGCCGTCGCCGTCGGCGTCGCCGTCGCCGTCGGCGTCGGCGTCGGCGTAACCGCGCCCCTCCCTCTCCTCCTCCTCCCTCTCCTTCTCCCCCTCCTCCTCCCCTCCTCCTCCTCCCCCTTCTCCCCTCCCCTCCTCCTCCTCCCCCTCTTCCTCCTCCCCCTCCTCCCCCTCCTTCTCCTCCTCCTCCCCTCATTGTCCGGCTTGAGCGGCAAGGAGGAAAGCAGTGCGAAGGTGGAGGAGGGGGGAGGAGAGACGAGGAGCCGGAGGCGAGGGGGGGGAGGAGCTTGAAGGACGAGGAGGTGGTAAAGGAGAGGGAGTGGGAGCGGGAGGCGAGGAGGACTAGCAGGCATGATCACGAGGGAGGAGGAGGAATATACCCTCCACTCCTCCTCCTCAAGAGCTGCGCTCCAATGCGGCGTTACAGGAAGTTGTAAACGGCTTTTTTTTCGCTCTGAAGCGGCCTATTTGGGGGCGTGCTTTCACGTAACCGGCACACGTCAAACCGCCCCACATTAGACCGCTGGATGATTGTTCTAATAAAGTAATCAATTAATGCGCGTTTATTAAATAGCTACTGTCATTATATGAATACATTTAACGCCCGCGACTGGTGCTTTCAACCGGGTCCAAGGGACCCCTGCATGCACGACGTTAGTCGAGTGTCAGACGCCTGTAGACCTGTCGGGTAAAGTTGGCGGAAAAAAGTTTCGGCCTAATCATCGCTGATAGGAGGCAAAGATTTTCTTGATAAAGAGGCGTTTTTTTTCGCTCTGAAGCGGCCTATTTGGGGGCGTGCTTTCACGTAACCGGCACACGTCAAACCGCCCCACATTAGACCGCTGGATGATTGTTCTAATAAAGTAATCAATTAATGCGCGTTTATTAAATAGCTACTGTCATTATATGAATACATTTAACGCCCGCGACTGGTGCTTTCAACCGGGTCCAGGGGACCCCTGCATGCACGACGTTAGTCGAGTGTCAGACGCCTGTAGACCTGTCGGGTAAAGTTGGCGGAAAAAAGTTTCGGCCTAATCATCGCTGATAGGAGGCAAAGATTTTCTTGATAAAGAGGCGTTTTTTTTCGCTCTGAAGCGGCCTATTTTGGGGGCGTGCTTTCACGTAACCGGCACACGTCAAACCGCCCCACATTAGACCGCTGGATGATTGTTCTAATAAAGTAATCAATTAATGCGCGTTTATTAAATAGCTACTGTCATTATATGAATACATTTAACGCCCGCGACTGGTGCTTTCAACCGAGTCCAGGGGACCCCTGCATGCACGACGTTAGTCGAGTGTCAGACGCCTGTAGACCTGTCGGGTAAAGTTGGCGGAAAAAAGTTTCGGCCTAATCATCGCTGATAGGAGGCAAAGATTTTCTTGATAAAGAGGCGTTTTTTTTCGCTCTGAAGCGGCCTATTTGGGGGCGTGCTTTCACGTAACCGGCACACGTCAAACCGCCCCACATTAGACCGCTGGATGATTGTTCTAATAAAGTAATCAATTAATGCGCGTTTATTAAATAGCTACTGTCATTATATGAATACATTTAACGCCCGCGACTGGTGCTTTCAACCGGGTCCAAGGGACCCCTGCATGCACGACGTTAGTCGAGTGTCAGACGCCTGTAGACCTGTCGGGTAAAGTTGGCGGAAAAAAGTTTCGGCCTAATCATCGCTGATAGGAGGCAAAGATTTTCTTGATAAAGAGGCGTTTTTTTTCGCTCTGAAGCGGCCTATTTGGGGGCGTGCTTTCACGTAACCGGCACACGTCAAACCGCCCCACATTAGACCGCTGGATGATTGTTCTAATAAAGTAATCAATTAATGCGCGTTTATTAAATAGCTACTGTCATTATATGAATACATTTAACGCCCGCGACTGGTGCTTTCAACCGGGTCCAAGGGACCCCTGCATGCACGACGTTAGTCGAGTGTCAGACGCCTGTAGACCTGTCGGGTAAAGTTGGCGGAAAAAAGTTTCGGCCTAATCATCGCTGATAGGAGGCAAAGATTTTCTTGATAAAGAGGCGTTTTTTTTCGCTCTGAAGCGGCCTATTTGGGGGCGTGCTTTCACGTAACCGGCACACGTCAAACCGCCCCACATTAGACCGCTGGATGATTGTTCTAATAAAGTAATCAATTAATGCGCGTTTATTAAATAGCTACTGTCATTATATGAATACATTTAACGCCCGCGACTGGTGCTTTCAACCGAGTCCAGGGGACCCCTGCATGCACGACGTTAGTCGAGTGTCAGACGCCTGTAGACCTGTCGGGTAAAGTTGGCGGAAAAAAGTTTCGGCCTAATCATCGCTGATAGGAGGCAAAGATTTTCTTGATAAAGAGGCGTTTTTTTTCGCTCTGAAGCGGCCTATTTGGGGGCGTGCTTTCACGTAACCGGCACACGTCAAACCGCCCCACATTAGACCGCTGGATGATTGTTCTAATAAAGTAATCAATTAATGCGCGTTTATTAAATAGCTACTGTCATTATATGAATACATTTAACGCCCGCGACTGGTGCTTTCAACCGGGTCCAAGGGACCCCTGCATGCACGACGTTAGTCGAGTGTCAGACGCCTGTAGACCTGTCGGGTAAAGTTGGCGGAAAAAAGTTTCGGCCTAATCATCGCTGATAGGAGGCAAAGATTTTCTTGATAAAGAGGCGTTTTTTTTCGCTCTGAAGCGGCCTATTTGGGGGCGTGCTTTCACGTAACCGGCACACGTCAAACCGCCCCACATTAGACCGCTGGATGATTGTTCTAATAAAGTAATCAATTAATGCGCGTTTATTAAATAGCTACTGTCATTATATGAATACATTTAACGCCCGCGACTGGTGCTTTCAACCGGGTCCAAGGGACCCCTGCATGCACGACGTTAGTCGAGTGTCAGACGCCTGTAGACCTGTCGGGTAAAGTTGGCGGAAAAAAGTTTCGGCCTAATCATCGCTGATAGGAGGCAAAGATTTTCTTGATAAAGAGGCGTTTTTTTTCGCTCTGAAGCGGCCTATTTGGGGGCGTGCTTTCACGTAACCGGCACACGTCAAACCGCCCCACATTAGACCGCTGGATGATTGTTCTAATAAAGTAATCAATTAATGCGCGTTTATTAAATAGCTACTGTCATTATATGAATACATTTAACGCCCGCGACTGGTGCTTTCAACCGAGTCCAGGGGACCCCTGCATGCACGACGTTAGTCGAGTGTCAGACGCCTGTAGACCTGTCGGGTAAAGTTGGCGGAAAAAAGTTTCGGCCTAATCATCGCTGATAGGAGGCAAAGATTTTCTTGATAAAGAGGCGTTTTTTTTCGCTCTGAAGCGGCCTATTTGGGGGCGTGCTTTCACGTAACCGGCACACGTCAAACCGCCCCACATTAGACCGCTGGATGATTGTTCTAATAAAGTAATCAATTAATGCGCGTTTATTAAATAGCTACTGTCATTATATGAATACATTTAACGCCCGCGACTGGTGCTCTCAAGCGATTCCAGGGGACCCCTGCATGCACGACGTTAGTCGAGTGTCAGACGCCTGTAGACCTGTCGGGTAAAGTTGGCGGAAAAAAGTTTCGGCCTAATCATCGCTGATAGGAGGCAAAGATTTTCTTGATAAAGAGGCGTTTTTTTTCGCTCTGAAGCGGCCTATTTGGGGGCGTGCTTTCACGTAACCGGCACACGTCAAACCGCCCCACATTAGACCGCTGGATGATTGTTCTAATAAAGTAATCAATTAATGCGCGTTTATTAAATAGCTACTGTCATTATATGAATACATTTAACGCCCGCGACTGGTGCTTTCAACCGAGTCCAGGGGACCCCTGCATGCACGACGTTAGTCGAGTGTCAGACGCCTGTAGACCTGTCGGGTAAAGTTGGCGGAAAAAAGTTTCGGCCTAATCATCGCTGATAGGAGGCAAAGATTTTCTTGATAAAGAGGCGTTTTTTTTCGCTCTGAAGCGGCCTATTTGGGGGCGTGCTTTCACGCAACCGGCACACGTCAAACCGCCCCACATTAGACCGCTGGATGATTGTTCTAATAAAGTAATCAATTAATGCGCGTTTATTAAATAGCTACTGTCATTATATGAATACATTTAACGCCCGCGACTGGTGCTTTCAACCGAGTCCAGGGGACCCCTGCATGCACGACGTTAGTCGAGTGTCAGACGCCTGTAGACCTGTCGGGTAAAGTTGGCGGAAAAAAGTTTCGGCCTAATCATCGCTGATAGGAGGCAAAGATTTTCTTGATAAAGAGGCGTTTTTTTTCGCTCTGAAGCGGCCTATTTGGGGGCGTGCTTTCACGTAACCGGCACACGTCAAACCGCCCCACATTAGACCGCTGGATGATTGTTCTAATAAAGTAATCAATTAATGCGCGTTTATTAAATAGCTACTGTCATTATATGAATACATTTAACGCCCGCGACTGGTGCTTTCAACCGAGTCCAGGGGACCCCTGCATGCACGACGTTAGTCGAGTGTCAGACGCCTGTAGACCTGTCGGGTAAAGTTGGCGGAAAAAAGTTTCGGCCTAATCATCGCTGATAGGAGGCAAAGATTTTCTTGATAAAGAGGCGTTTTTTTTCGCTCTGAAGCGGCCTATTTGGGGGCGTGCTTTCACGCAACCGGCACACGTCAAACCGCCCCACATTAGACCGCTGGATGATTGTTCTAATAAAGAAATCAATTAATGCGCCTTTATTAAATAGCTACTGTCATTATACGAATACATTTAACGCCCGCGACTGGTGCTCTCAAGCGATTCCAGGGGACCCGTGAGCACGACGTTAGTCGAGTGTCAGTCGCCTGTAGACCTGTCGGGTAAAGTTGGACGAAAAAAGTTTCGGCCTAATCATCGCTGAAAGGAGGCAAACATTTTCTTTATAAAGAGGCGTTTTTCTTCGCTCAGAAGCGGCCTATTTGGGGGCGTGCTTTCACGCAACCGGCACACGTCAAACCGCCCCACATTAGACCGCTGGATGATTGTTCTAATAAAGAAATCAATTAATGCGCCTTTATTAAATAGCTACTGTCATTATACGAATACATTTAACGCCCGCGACTGGTGCTCTCAAGCGATTCCAGGGGACCCGTGAGCACGACGTTAGTCGAGTGTCAGACGCCTGTAGACCTGTCGGGTAAAGTTGGACGAAAAAAGTTTCGGCCTAATCATCGCTGATAGGAGGCAAAGATTTTCTTGATAAAGAGGCGTTTTTTTTCGCTCTGAAGCGGCCTATTTGGGGGCGTGCTTTCACGCAACCGGCACACGTCAAACCGCCCCACATTAGACCGCTGGATGATTGTTCTAATAAAGAAATCAATTAATGCGCCTTTATTAAATAGCTACTGTCATTATACGAATACATTTAACGCCCGCGACTGGTGCTCTCAAGCGATTCCAGGGGACCCGTGAGCACGACGTTAGTCGAGTGTCAGACGCCTGTAGACCTGTCGGGTAAAGTTGGACGAAAAAAGTTTCGGCCTAATCATCGCTGAAAGGAGGCAAACATTTTCTTTATAAAGAGGCGTTTTTCTTCGCTCAGAAGCGGCCTATTTGGGGGCGTGCTTTCACGCAACCGGCACACGTCAAACCGCCCCACATTAGACCGCTGGATGATTGTTCTAATAAAGAAATCAATTAATGCGCCTTTATTAAATAGCTACTGTCATTATACGAATACATTTAACGCCCGCGACTGGTGCTCTCAAGCGATTCCAGGGGACCCGTGAGCACGACGTTAGTCGAGTGTCAGACGCCTGTAGACCTGTCGGGTAAAGTTGGCGGAAAAAAGTTTCGGCCTAATCATCGCTGATAGGAGGCAAAGATTTTCTTGATAAAGAGGCGTTTTTTTTCGCTCTGAAGCGGCCTATTTGGGGGCGTGCTTTCACGCAACCGGCACACGTCAAACCGCCCCACATTAGACCGCTGGATGATTGTTCTAATAAAGAAATCAATTAATGCGCCTTTATTAAATAGCTACTGTCATTATACGAATACATTTAACGCCCGCGACTGGTGCTCTCAAGCGATTCCAGGGGACCCGTGAGCACGACGTTAGTCGAGTGTCAGACGCCTGTAGACCTGTCGGGTAAAGTTGGACGAAAAAAGTTTCGGCCTAATCATCGCTGAAAGGAGGCAAAGATTTTCTTGATAAAGAGGCGTTTTTTTTCGCTCTGAAGCGGCCTATTTGGGGGCGTGCTTTCACGCAACCGGCACACGTCAAACCGCCCCACATTAGACCGCTGGATGATTGTTCTAATAAAGAAATCAATTAATGCGCCTTTATTAAATAGCTACTGTCATTATACGAATACATTTAACGCCCGCGACTGGTGCTCTCAAGCGATTCCAGGGGACCCGTGAGCACGACGTTAGTCGAGTGTCAGTCGCCTGTAGACCTGTCGGGTAAAGTTGGCGGAAAAAAGTTTCGGCCTAATCATCGCTGAAAGGAGGCAAAGATTTTCTTGATAAAGAGGCGTTTTTTTTCGCTCTGAAGCGGCCTATTTGGGGGCGTGCTTTCACGCAACCGGCACACGTCAAACCGCCCCACATTAGACCGCTGGATGATTGTTCTAATAAAGAAATCAATTAATGCGCCTTTATTAAATAGCTACTGTCATTATACGAATACATTTAACGCCCGCGACTGGTGCTCTCAAGCGATTCCAGGGGACCCGTGAGCACGACGTTAGTCGAGTGTCAGTCGCCTGTAGACCTGTCGGGTAAAGTTGGCGGAAAAAAGTTTCGGCCTAATCATCGCTGAAAGGAGGCAAAGATTTTCTTGATAAAGAGGCGTTTTTTTTCGCTCTGAAGCGGCCTATTTGGGGGCGTGCTTTCACGCAACCGGCACACGTCAAACCGCCCCACATTAGACCGCTGGATGATTGTTCTAATAAAGAAATCAATTAATGCGCCTTTATTAAATAGCTACTGTCATTATACGAATACATTTAACGCCCGCGACTGGTGCTCTCAAGCGATTCCAGGGGACCCGTGAGCACGACGTTAGTCGAGTGTCAGTCGCCTGTAGACCTGTCGGGTAAAGTTGGCGGAAAAAAGTTTCGGCCTAATCATCGCTGATAGGAGGCAAAGATTTTCTTGATAAAGAGGCGTTTTTTTTCGCTCTGAAGCGGCCTATTTGGGGGCGTGCTTTCACGCAACCGGCACACGTCAAACCGCCCCACATTAGACCGCTGGATGATTGTTCTAATAAAGAAATCAATTAATGCGCCTTTATTAAATAGCTACTGTCATTATACGAATACATTTAACGCCCGCGACTGGTGCTCTCAAGCGATTCCAGGGGACCCGTGAGCACGACGTTAGTCGAGTGTCAGTCGCCTGTAGACCTGTCGGGTAAAGTTGGCGGAAAAAAGTTTCGGCCTAATCATCGCTGATAGGAGGCAAAGATTTTCTTGATAAAGAGGCGTTTTTTTTCGCTCTGAAGCGGCCTATTTGGGGGCGTGCTTTCACGCAACCGGCACACGTCAAACCGCCCCACATTAGACCGCTGGATGATTGTTCTAATAAAGAAATCAATTAATGCGCCTTTATTAAATAGCTACTGTCATTATACGAATACATTTAACGCCCGCGACTGGTGCTCTCAAGCGATTCCAGGGGACCCGTGAGCACGACGTTAGTCGAGTGTCAGTCGCCTGTAGACCTGTCGGGTAAAGTTGGCGGAAAAAAGTTTCGGCCTAATCATCGCTGAAAGGAGGCAAAGATTTTCTTGATAAAGAGGCGTTTTTTTTCGCTCTGAAGCGGCCTATTTGGGGGCGTGCTTTCACGCAACCGGCACACGTCAAACCGCCCCACATTAGACCGCTGGATGATTGTTCTAATAAAGAAATCAATTAATGCGCCTTTATTAAATAGCTACTGTCATTATACGAATACATTTAACGCCCGCGACTGGTGCTCTCAAGCGATTCCAGGGGACCCGTGAGCACGACGTTAGTCGAGTGTCAGTCGCCTGTAGACCTGTCGGGTAAAGTTGGCGGAAAAAAGTTTCGGCCTAATCATCGCTGATAGGAGGCAAAGATTTTCTTGATAAAGAGGCGTTTTTTTTCGCTCTGAAGCGGCCTATTTGGGGGCGTGCTTTCACGCAACCGGCACACGTCAAACCGCCCCACATTAGACCGCTGGATGATTGTTCTAATAAAGAAATCAATTAATGCGCCTTTATTAAATAGCTACTGTCATTATACGAATACATTTAACGCCCGCGACTGGTGCTCTCAAGCGATTCCAGGGGACCCGTGAGCACGACGTTAGTCGAGTGTCAGTCGCCTGTAGACCTGTCGGGTAAAGTTGGACGAAAAAAGTTTCGGCCTAATCATCGCTGAAAGGAGGCAAACATTTTCTTTATAAAGAGGCGTTTTTCTTCGCTCAGAAGCGGCCTATTTGGGGGCGTGCTTTCACGCAACCGGCACACGTCAAACCGCCCCACATTAGACCGCTGGATGATTGTTCTAATAAAGAAATCAATTAATGCGCCTTTATTAAATAGCTACTGTCATTATACGAATACATTTAACGCCCGCGACTGGTGCTCTCAAGCGATTCCAGGGGACCCGTGAGCACGACGTTAGTCGAGTGTCAGTCGCCTGTAGACCTGTCGGGTAAAGTTGGCGGAAAAAAGTTTCGGCCTAATCATCGCTGATAGGAGGCAAAGATTTTCTTGATAAAGAGGCGTTTTTTTTCGCTCTGAAGCGGCCTATTTGGGGGCGTGCTTTCACGCAACCGGCACACGTCAAACCGCCCCACATTAGACCGCTGGATGATTGTTCTAATAAAGAAATCAATTAATGCGCCTTTATTAAATAGCTACTGTCATTATACGAATACATTTAACGCCCGCGACTGGTGCTCTCAAGCGATTCCAGGGGACCCGTGAGCACGACGTTAGTCGAGTGTCAGTCGCCTGTAGACCTGTCGGGTAAAGTTGGCGGAAAAAAGTTTCGGCCTAATCATCGCTGATAGGAGGCAAAGATTTTCTTGATAAAGAGGCGTTTTTTTTCGCTCTGAAGCGGCCTATTTGGGGGCGTGCTTTCACGCAACCGGCACACGTCAAACCGCCCCACATTAGACCGCTGGATGATTGTTCTAATAAAGAAATCAATTAATGCGCCTTTATTAAATAGCTACTGTCATTATACGAATACATTTAACGCCCGCGACTGGTGCTCTCAAGCGATTCCAGGGGACCCGTGAGCACGACGTTAGTCGAGTGTCAGTCGCCTGTAGACCTGTCGGGTAAAGTTGGACGAAAAAAGTTTCGGCCTAATCATCGCTGAAAGGAGGCAAACATTTTCTTTATAAAGAGGCGTTTTTCTTCGCTCAGAAGCGGCCTATTTGGGGGCGTGCTTTCACGCAACCGGCACACGTCAAACCGCCCCACATTAGACCGCTGGATGATTGTTCTAATAAAGAAATCAATTAATGCGCCTTTATTAAATAGCTACTGTCATTATACGAATACATTTAACGCCCGCGACTGGTGCTCTCAAGCGATTCCAGGGGACCCGTGAGCACGACGTTAGTCGAGTGTCAGTCGCCTGTAGACCTGTCGGGTAAAGTTGGCGGAAAAAAGTTTCGGCCTAATCATCGCTGATAGGAGGCAAAGATTTTCTTGATAAAGAGGCGTTTTTTTTCGCTCTGAAGCGGCCTATTTGGGGGCGTGCTTTCACGCAACCGGCACACGTCAAACCGCCCCACATTAGACCGCTGGATGATTGTTCTAATAAAGAAATCAATTAATGCGCCTTTATTAAATAGCTACTGTCATTATACGAATACATTTAACGCCCGCGACTGGTGCTCTCAAGCGATTCCAGGGGACCCGTGAGCACGACGTTAGTCGAGTGTCAGTCGCCTGTAGACCTGTCGGGTAAAGTTGGACGAAAAAAGTTTCGGCCTAATCATCGCTGAAAGGAGGCAAACATTTTCTTTATAAAGAGGCGTTTTTTTTCGCTCTGAAGCGGCCTATTTGGGGGCGTGCTTTCACGCAACCGGCACACGTCAAACCGCCCCACATTAGACCGCTGGATGATTGTTCTAATAAAGAAATCAATTAATGCGCCTTTATTAAATAGCTACTGTCATTATACGAATACATTTAACGCCCGCGACTGGTGCTCTCAAGCGATTCCAGGGGACCCGTGAGCACGACGTTAGTCGAGTGTCAGTCGCCTGTAGACCTGTCGGGTAAAGTTGGACGAAAAAAGTTTCGGCCTAATCATCGCTGAAAGGAGGCAAACATTTTCTTTATAAAGAGGCGTTTTTCTTCGCTCAGAAGCGGCCTATTTGGGGGCGTGCTTTCACGCAACCGGCACACGTCAAACCGCCCCACATTAGACCGCTGGATGATTGTTCTAATAAAGAAATCAATTAATGCGCCTTTATTAAATAGCTACTGTCATTATACGAATACATTTAACGCCCGCGACTGGTGCTCTCAAGCGATTCCAGGGGACCCGTGAGCACGACGTTAGTCGAGTGTCAGTCGCCTGTAGACCTGTCGGGTAAAGTTGGCGGAAAAAAGTTTCGGCCTAATCATCGCTGAAAGGAGGCAAACATTTTCTTTATAAAGAGGCGTTTTTTTTTCGCTCTGAAGCGGCCTATTTGGGGGCGTGCTTTCACGCAACCGGCACACGTCAAACCGCCCCACATTAGACCGCTGGATGATTGTTCTAATAAAGAAATCAATTAATGCGCCTTTATTAAATAGCTACTGTCATTATACGAATACATTTAACGCCCGCGACTGGTGCTCTCAAGCGATTCCAGGGGACCCGTGAGCACGACGTTAGTCGAGTGTCAGTCGCCTGTAGACCTGTCGGGTAAAGTTGGAGGAAAAAAGTTTCGGCCTAATCATCGCTGAAAGGAGGCAAACATTTTCTTTATAAAGAGGCGTTTTTTTTTCGCTCTGAAGCGGCCTATTTGGGGGCGTGCTTTCACGCAACCGGCACACGTCAAACCGCCCCACATTAGACCGCTGGATGATTGTTCTAATAAAGAAATCAATTAATGCGCCTTTATTAAATAGCTACTGTCATTATACGAATACATTTAACGCCCGCGACTGGTGCTCTCAAGCGATTCCAGGGGACCCGTGAGCACGACGTTAGTCGAGTGTCAGTCGCCTGTAGACCTGTCGGGTAAAGTTGGCGGAAAAAAGTTTCGGCCTAATCATCGCTGATAGGAGGCAAAGATTTTCTTGATAAAGAGGCGTTTTTTTTCGCTCTGAAGCGGCCTATTTGGGGGCGTGCTTTCACGCAACCGGCACACGTCAAACCGCCCCACATTAGACCGCTGGATGATTGTTCTAATAAAGAAATCAATTAATGCGCCTTTATTAAATAGCTACTGTCATTATACGAATACATTTAACGCCCGCGACTGGTGCTCTCAAGCGATTCCAGGGGACCCGTGAGCACGACGTTAGTCGAGTGTCAGTCGCCTGTAGACCTGTCGGGTAAAGTTGGACGAAAAAAGTTTCGGCCTAATCATCGCTGAAAGGAGGCAAACATTTTCTTTATAAAGAGGCGTTTTTTTTTCGCTCTGAAGCGGCCTATTTGGGGGCGTGCTTTCACGCAACCGGCACACGTCAAACCGCCCCACATTAGACCGCTGGATGATTGTTCTAATAAAGAAATCAATTAATGCGCCTTTATTAAATAGCTACTGTCATTATACGAATACATTTAACGCCCGCGACTGGTGCTCTCAAGCGATTCCAGGGGACCCGTGAGCACGACGTTAGTCGAGTGTCAGTCGCCTGTAGACCTGTCGGGTAAAGTTGGACGAAAAAAGTTTCGGCCTAATCATCGCTGAAAGGAGGCAAACATTTTCTTTATAAAGAGGCGTTTTTTTTTCGCTCTGAAGCGGCCTATTTGGGGGCGTGCTTTCACGCAACCGGCACACGTCAAACCGCCCCACATTAGACCGCTGGATGATTGTTCTAATAAAGAAATCAATTAATGCGCCTTTATTAAATAGCTACTGTCATTATACGAATACATTTAACGCCCGCGACTGGTGCTCTCAAGCGATTCCAGGGGACCCGTGAGCACGACGTTAGTCGAGTGTCAGACGCCTGTAGACCTGTCGGGTAAAGTTGGACGAAAAAAGTTTCGGCCTAATCATCGCTGAAAGGAGGCAAACATTTTCTTTATAAAGAGGCGTTTTTTTTTCGCTCTGAAGCGGCCTATTTGGGGGCGTGCTTTCACGCAACCGGCACACGTCAAACCGCCCCACATTAGACCGCTGGATGATTGTTCTAATAAAGAAATCAATTAATGCGCCTTTATTAAATAGCTACTGTCATTATACGAATACATTTAACGCCCGCGACTGGTGCTCTCAAGCGATTCCAGGGGACCCGTGAGCACGACGTTAGTCGAGTGTCAGACGCCTGTAGACCTGTCGGGTAAAGTTGGACGAAAAAAGTTTCGGCCTAATCATCGCTGAAAGGAGGCAAACATTTTCTTTATAAAGAGGCGTTTTTTTTTCGCTCTGAAGCGGCCTATTTGGGGGCGTGCTTTCACGCAACCGGCACACGTCAAACCGCCCCACATTAGACCGCTGGATGATTGTTCTAATAAAGTAATCAATTAATGCGCCTTTATTAAATAGCTACTGTCATTATACGAATACATTTAACGCCCGCGACTGGTGCTCTCAAGCGATTCCAGGGGACCCGTGAGCACGACGTTAGTCGAGTGTCAGACGCCTGTAGACCTGTCGGGTAAAGTTGGACGAAAAAAGTTTCGGCCTAATCATCGCTGAAAGGAGGCAAACATTTTCTTTATAAAGAGGCGTTTTTTTTTCGCTCTGAAGCGGCCTATTTGGGGGCGTGCTTTCACGCAACCGGCACACGTCAAACCGCCCCACATTAGACCGCTGGATGATTGTTCTAATAAAGAAATCAATTAATGCGCCTTTATTAAATAGCTACTGTCATTATACGAATACATTTAACGCCCGCGACTGGTGCTCTCAAGCGATTCCAGGGGACCCGTGAGCACGACGTTAGTCGAGTGTCAGACGCCTGTAGACCTGTCGGGTAAAGTTGGACGAAAAAAGTTTCGGCCTAATCATCGCTGAAAGGAGGCAAACATTTTCTTTATAAAGAGGCGTTTTTTTTTCGCTCTGAAGCGGCCTATTTGGGGGCGTGCTTTCACGCAACCGGCACACGTCAAACCGCCCCACATTAGACCGCTGGATGATTGTTCTAATAAAGTAATCAATTAATGCGCCTTTATTAAATAGCTACTGTCATTATACGAATACATTTAACGCCCGCGACTGGTGCTCTCAAGCGATTCCAGGGGACCCGTGAGCACGACGTTAGTCGAGTGTCAGTCGCCTGTAGACCTGTCGGGTAAAGTTGGACGAAAAAAGTTTCGGCCTAATCATCGCTGAAAGGAGGCAAACATTTTCTTTATAAAGAGGCGTTTTTCTTCGCTCTGAAGCGGCCTATTTGGGGGCGTGCTTTCACGCAACCGGCACACGTCAAACCGCCCCACATTAGACCGCTGGATGATTGTTCTAATAAAGTAATCAATTAATGCGCCTTTATTAAATAGCTACTGTCATTATACGAATACATTTAACGCCCGCGACTGGTGCTCTCAAGCGATTCCAGGGGACCCGTGAGCACGACGTTAGTCGAGTGTCAGTCGCCTGTAGACCTGTCGGGTAAAGTTGGACGAAAAAAGTTTCGGCCTAATCATCGCTGAAAGGAGGCAAACATTTTCTTTATAAAGAGGCGTTTTTCTTCGCTCTGAAGCGGCCTATTTGGGGGCGTGCTTTCACGCAACCGGCACACGTCAAACCGCCCCACATTAGACCGCTGGATGATTGTTCTAATAAAGAAATCAATTAATGCGCCTTTATTAAATAGCTACTGTCATTATACGAATACATTTAACGCCCGCGACTGGTGCTCTCAAGCGATTCCAGGGGACCCGTGAGCACGACGTTAGTCGAGTGTCAGTCGCCTGTAGACCTGTCGGGTAAAGTTGGACGAAAAAAGTTTCGGCCTAATCATCGCTGAAAGGAGGCAAACATTTTCTTTATAAAGAGGCGTTTTTTTTTCGCTCTGAAGCGGCCTATTTGGGGGCGTGCTTTCACGCAACCGGCACACGTCAAACCGCCCCACATTAGACCGCTGGATGATTGTTCTAATAAAGAAATCAATTAATGCGCCTTTATTAAATAGCTACTGTCATTATACGAATACATTTAACGCCCGCGACTGGTGCTCTCAAGCGATTCCAGGGGACCCGTGAGCACGACGTTAGTCGAGTGTCAGACGCCTGTAGACCTGTCGGGTAAAGTTGGACGAAAAAAGTTTCGGCCTAATCATCGCTGAAAGGAGGCAAACATTTTCTTTATAAAGAGGCGTTTTTTTTTCGCTCTGAAGCGGCCTATTTGGGGGCGTGCTTTCACGCAACCGGCACACGTCAAACCGCCCCACATTAGACCGCTGGATGATTGTTCTAATAAAGAAATCAATTAATGCGCCTTTATTAAATAGCTACTGTCATTATACGAATACATTTAACGCCCGCGACTGGTGCTCTCAAGCGATTCCAGGGGACCCGTGAGCACGACGTTAGTCGAGTGTCAGTCGCCTGTAGACCTGTCGGGTAAAGTTGGACGAAAAAAGTTTCGGCCTAATCATCGCTGAAAGGAGGCAAACATTTTCTTTATAAAGAGGCGTTTTTCTTCGCTCAGAAGCGGCCTATTTGGGGGCGTGCTTTCACGCAACCGGCACACGTCAAACCGCCCCACATTAGACCGCTGGATGATTGTTCTAATAAAGAAATCAATTAATGCGCCTTTATTAAATAGCTACTGTCATTATACGAATACATTTAACGCCCGCGACTGGTGCTCTCAAGCGATTCCAGGGGACCCGTGAGCACGACGTTAGTCGAGTGTCAGTCGCCTGTAGACCTGTCGGGTAAAGTTGGAGGAAAAAAGTTTCGGCCTAATCATCGCTGATAGGAGGCAAAGATTTTCTTGATAAAGAGGCGTTTTTTTTCGCTCAGAAGCGGCCTATTTGGGGGCGTGCTTTCACGCAACCGGCACACGTCAAACCGCCCCACATTAGACCGCTGGATGATTGTTCTAATAAAGAAATCAATTAATGCGCCTTTATTAAATAGCTACTGTCATTATACGAATACATTTAACGCCCGCGACTGGTGCTCTCAAGCGATTCCAGGGGACCCGTGAGCACGACGTTAGTCGAGTGTCAGTCGCCTGTAGACCTGTCGGGTAAAGTTGGAGGAAAAAAGTTTCGGCCTAATCATCGCTGATAGGAGGCAAAGATTTTCTTGATAAAGAGGCGTTTTTTTTCGCTCAGAAGCGGCCTATTTGGGGGCGTGCTTTCACGCAACCGGCACACGTCAAACCGCCCCACATTAGACCGCTGGATGATTGTTCTAATAAAGAAATCAATTAATGCGCCTTTATTAAATAGCTACTGTCATTATACGAATACATTTAACGCCCGCGACTGGTGCTCTCAAGCGATTCCAGGGGACTCGTGAGCACGACGTTAGTCGAGTGTCAGTCGCCTGTAGACCTGTCGGGTAAAGTTGGAGGAAAAAAGTTTCGGCCTAATCATCGCTGATAGGAGGCAAAGATTTTCTTGATAAAGAGGCGTTTTTTTTCGCTCAGAAGCGGCCTATTTGGGGGCGTGCTTTCACGCAACCGGCACACGTCAAACCGCCCCACATTAGACCGCTGGATGATTGTTCTAATAAAGAAATCAATTAATGCGCCTTTATTAAATAGCTACTGTCATTATACGAATACATTTAACGCCCGCGACTGGTGCTCTCAAGCGATTCCAGGGGACCCGTGAGCACGACGTTAGTCGAGTGTCAGTCGCCTGTAGACCTGTCGGGTAAAGTTGGACGAAAAAAGTTTCGGCCTAATCATCGCTGAAAGGAGGCAAACATTTTCTTTATAAAGAGGCGTTTTTCTTCGCTCAGAAGCGGCCTATTTGGGGGCGTGCTTTCACGCAACCGGCACACGTCAAACCGCCCCACATTAGACCGCTGGATGATTGTTCTAATAAAGAAATCAATTAATGCGCCTTTATTAAATAGCTACTGTCATTATACGAATACATTTAACGCCCGCGACTGGTGCTCTCAAGCGATTCCAGGGGACCCGTGAGCACGACGTTAGTCGAGTGTCAGTCGCCTGTAGACCTGTCGGGTAAAGTTGGACGAAAAAAGTTTCGGCCTAATCATCGCTGAAAGGAGGCAAACATTTTCTTTATAAAGAGGCGTTTTTCTTCGCTCAGAAGCGGCCTATTTGGGGGCGTGCTTTCACGCAACCGGCACACGTCAAACCGCCCCACATTAGACCGCTGGATGATTGTTCTAATAAAGAAATCAATTAATGCGCCTTTATTAAATAGCTACTGTCATTATACGAATACATTTAACGCCCGCGACTGGTGCTCTCAAGCGATTCCAGGGGACCCGTGAGCACGACGTTAGTCGAGTGTCAGACGCCTGTAGACCTGTCGGGTAAAGTTGGACGAAAAAAGTTTCGGCCTAATCATCGCTGAAAGGAGGCAAACATTTTCTTTATAAAGAGGCGTTTTTTTTCGCTCAGAAGCGGCCTATTTGGGGGCGTGCTTTCACGCAACCGGCACACGTCAAACCGCCCCACATTAGACCGCTGGATGATTGTTCTAATAAAGAAATCAATTAATGCGCCTTTATTAAATAGCTACTGTCATTATACGAATACATTTAACGCCCGCGACTGGTGCTCTCAAGCGATTCCAGGGGACCCGTGAGCACGACGTTAGTCGAGTGTCAGTCGCCTGTAGACCTGTCGGGTAAAGTTGGAGGAAAAAAGTTTCGGCCTAATCATCGCTGATAGGAGGCAAAGATTTTCTTGATAAAGAGGCGTTTTTTTTCGCTCAGAAGCGGCCTATTTGGGGGCGTGCTTTCACGCAACCGGCACACGTCAAACCGCCCCACATTAGACCGCTGGATGATTGTTCTAATAAAGAAATCAATTAATGCGCCTTTATTAAATAGCTACTGTCATTATACGAATACATTTAACGCCCGCGACTGGTGCTCTCAAGCGATTCCAGGGGACCCGTGAGCACGACGTTAGTCGAGTGTCAGTCGCCTGTAGACCTGTCGGGTAAAGTTGGAGGAAAAAAGTTTCGGCCTAATCATCGCTGATAGGAGGCAAAGATTTTCTTGATAAAGAGGCGTTTTTTTTCGCTCAGAAGCGGCCTATTTGGGGGCGTGCTTTCACGCAACCGGCACACGTCAAACCGCCCCACATTAGACCGCTGGATGATTGTTCTAATAAAGAAATCAATTAATGCGCCTTTATTAAATAGCTACTGTCATTATACGAATACATTTAACGCCCGCGACTGGTGCTCTCAAGCGATTCCAGGGGACCCGTGAGCACGACGTTAGTCGAGTGTCAGTCGCCTGTAGACCTGTCGGGTAAAGTTGGACGAAAAAAGTTTCGGCCTAATCATCGCTGAAAGGAGGCAAAGATTTTCTTGATAAAGAGGCGTTTTTTTTCGCTCAGAAGCGGCCTATTTGGGGGCGTGCTTTCACGCAACCGGCACACGTCAAACCGCCCCACATTAGACCGCTGGATGATTGTTCTAATAAAGAAATCAATTAATGCGCCTTTATTAAATAGCTACTGTCATTATACGAATACATTTAACGCCCGCGACTGGTGCTCTCAAGCGATTCCAGGGGACCCGTGAGCACGACGTTAGTCGAGTGTCAGTCGCCTGTAGACCTGTCGGGTAAAGTTGGAGGAAAAAAGTTTCGGCCTAATCATCGCTGATAGGAGGCAAAGATTTTCTTGATAAAGAGGCGTTTTTTTTCGCTCAGAAGCGGCCTATTTGGGGGCGTGCTTTCACGCAACCGGCACACGTCAAACCGCCCCACATTAGACCGCTGGATGATTGTTCTAATAAAGAAATCAATTAATGCGCCTTTATTAAATAGCTACTGTCATTATACGAATACATTTAACGCCCGCGACTGGTGCTCTCAAGCGATTCCAGGGGACCCGTGAGCACGACGTTAGTCGAGTGTCAGTCGCCTGGTAGACCTGTCGGGTAAAGTTGGAGGAAAAAAGTTTCGGCCTAATCATCGCTGAAAGGAGGCAAAGATTTTCTTGATAAAGAGGCGTTTTTTTTCGCTCAGAAGCGGCCTATTTGGGGGCGTGCTTTCACGCAACCGGCACACGTCAAACCGCCCCACATTAGACCGCTGGATGATTGTTCTAATAAAGAAATCAATTAATGCGCCTTTATTAAATAGCTACTGTCATTATACGAATACATTTAACGCCCGCGACTGGTGCTCTCAAGCGATTCCAGGGGACCCGTGAGCACGACGTTAGTCGAGTGTCAGTCGCCTGTAGACCTGTCGGGTAAAGTTGGACGAAAAAAGTTTCGGCCTAATCATCGCTGAAAGGAGGCAAACATTTTCTTTATAAAGAGGCGTTTTTCTTCGCTCAGAAGCGGCCTATTTGGGGGCGTGCTTTCACGCAACCGGCACACGTCAAACCGCCCCACATTAGACCGCTGGATGATTGTTCTAATAAAGAAATCAATTAATGCGCCTTTATTAAATAGCTACTGTCATTATACGAATACATTTAACGCCCGCGACTGGTGCTCTCAAGCGATTCCAGGGGACCCGTGAGCACGACGTTAGTCGAGTGTCAGTCGCCTGTAGACCTGTCGGGTAAAGTTGGACGAAAAAAGTTTCGGCCTAATCATCGCTGAAAGGAGGCAAACATTTTCTTTATAAAGAGGCGTTTTTCTTCGCTCAGAAGCGGCCTATTTGGGGGCGTGCTTTCACGCAACCGGCACACGTCAAACCGCCCCACATTAGACCGCTGGATGATTGTTCTAATAAAGAAATCAATTAATGCGCCTTTATTAAATAGCTACTGTCATTATACGAATACATTTAACGCCCGCGACTGGTGCTCTCAAGCGATTCCAGGGGACCCGTGAGCACGACGTTAGTCGAGTGTCAGTCGCCTGTAGACCTGTCGGGTAAAGTTGGACGAAAAAAGTTTCGGCCTAATCATCGCTGAAAGGAGGCAAACATTTTCTTTATAAAGAGGCGTTTTTCTTCGCTCAGAAGCGGCCTATTTGGGGGCGTGCTTTCACGCAACCGGCACACGTCAAACCGCCCCACATTAGACCGCTGGATGATTGTTCTAATAAAGAAATCAATTAATGCGCCTTTATTAAATAGCTACTGTCATTATACGAATACATTTAACGCCCGCGACTGGTGCTCTCAAGCGATTCCAGGGGACCCGTGAGCACGACGTTAGTCGAGTGTCAGTCGCCTGTAGACCTGTCGGGTAAAGTTGGACGAAAAAAGTTTCGGCCTAATCATCGCTGAAAGGAGGCAAACATTTTCTTTATAAAGAGGCGTTTTTCTTCGCTCAGAAGCGGCCTATTTGGGGGCGTGCTTTCACGCAACCGGCACACGTCAAACCGCCCCACATTAGACCGCTGGATGATTGTTCTAATAAAGAAATCAATTAATGCGCCTTTATTAAATAGCTACTGTCATTATACGAATACATTTAACGCCCGCGACTGGTGCTCTCAAGCGATTCCAGGGGACCCGTGAGCACGACGTTAGTCGAGTGTCAGTCGCCTGTAGACCTGTCGGGTAAAGTTGGACGAAAAAAGTTTCGGCCTAATCATCGCTGAAAGGAGGCAAACATTTTCTTTATAAAGAGGCGTTTTTCTTCGCTCAGAAGCGGCCTATTTGGGGGCGTGCTTTCACGCAACCGGCACACGTCAAACCGCCCCACATTAGACCGCTGGATGATTGTTCTAATAAAGAAATCAATTAATGCGCCTTTATTAAATAGCTACTGTCATTATACGAATACATTTAACGCCCGCGACTGGTGCTCTCAAGCGATTCCAGGGGACCCGTGAGCACGACGTTAGTCGAGTGTCAGTCGCCTGGTAGACCTGTCGGGTAAAGTTGGACGAAAAAAGTTTCGGCCTAATCATCGCTGAAAGGAGGCAAACATTTTCTTTATAAAGAGGCGTTTTTCTTCGCTCAGAAGCGGCCTATTTGGGGGCGTGCTTTCACGCAACCGGCACACGTCAAACCGCCCCACATTAGACCGCTGGATGATTGTTCTAATAAAGAAATCAATTAATGCGCCTTTATTAAATAGCTACTGTCATTATACGAATACATTTAACGCCCGCGACTGGTGCTCTCAAGCGATTCCAGGGGACCCGTGAGCACGACGTTAGTCGAGTGTCAGTCGCCTGTAGACCTGTCGGGTAAAGTTGGAGGAAAAAAGTTTCGGCCTAATCATCGCTGATAGGAGGCAAAGATTTTCTTGATAAAGAGGCGTTTTTTTTCGCTCAGAAGCGGCCTATTTGGGGGCGTGCTTTCACGCAACCGGCACACGTCAAACCGCCCCACATTAGACCGCTGGATGATTGTTCTAATAAAGAAATCAATTAATGCGCCTTTATTAAATAGCTACTGTCATTATACGAATACATTTAACGCCCGCGACTGGTGCTCTCAAGCGATTCCAGGGGACCCGTGAGCACGACGTTAGTCGAGTGTCAGTCGCCTGGTAGACCTGTCGGGTAAAGTTGGACGAAAAAAGTTTCGGCCTAATCATCGCTGAAAGGAGGCAAACATTTTCTTTATAAAGAGGCGTTTTTCTTCGCTCAGAAGCGGCCTATTTGGGGGCGTGCTTTCACGCAACCGGCACACGTCAAACCGCCCCACATTAGACCGCTGGATGATTGTTCTAATAAAGAAATCAATTAATGCGCCTTTATTAAATAGCTACTGTCATTATACGAATACATTTAACGCCCGCGACTGGTGCTCTCAAGCGATTCCAGGGGACCCGTGAGCACGACGTTAGTCGAGTGTCAGTCGCCTGTAGACCTGTCGGGTAAAGTTGGACGAAAAAAGTTTCGGCCTAATCATCGCTGAAAGGAGGCAAACATTTTCTTTATAAAGAGGCGTTTTTCTTCGCTCAGAAGCGGCCTATTTGGGGGCGTGCTTTCACGCAACCGGCACACGTCAAACCGCCCCACATTAGACCGCTGGATGATTGTTCTAATAAAGAAATCAATTAATGCGCCTTTATTAAATAGCTACTGTCATTATACGAATACATTTAACGCCCGCGACTGGTGCTCTCAAGCGATTCCAGGGGACCCGTGAGCACGACGTTAGTCGAGTGTCAGTCGCCTGTAGACCTGTCGGGTAAAGTTGGAGGAAAAAAGTTTCGGCCTAATCATCGCTGATAGGAGGCAAAGATTTTCTTGATAAAGAGGCGTTTTTTTTCGCTCAGAAGCGGCCTATTTGGGGGCGTGCTTTCACGCAACCGGCACACGTCAAACCGCCCCACATTAGACCGCTGGATGATTGTTCTAATAAAGAAATCAATTAATGCGCCTTTATTAAATAGCTACTGTCATTATACGAATACATTTAACGCCCGCGACTGGTGCTCTCAAGCGATTCCAGGGGACCCGTGAGCACGACGTTAGTCGAGTGTCAGTCGCCTGGTAGACCTGTCGGGTAAAGTTGGACGAAAAAAGTTTCGGCCTAATCATCGCTGAAAGGAGGCAAACATTTTCTTTATAAAGAGGCGTTTTTCTTCGCTCAGAAGCGGCCTATTTGGGGGCGTGCTTTCACGCAACCGGCACACGTCAAACCGCCCCACATTAGACCGCTGGATGATTGTTCTAATAAAGAAATCAATTAATGCGCCTTTATTAAATAGCTACTGTCATTATACGAATACATTTAACGCCCGCGACTGGTGCTCTCAAGCGATTCCAGGGGACCCGTGAGCACGACGTTAGTCGAGTGTCAGTCGCCTGTAGACCTGTCGGGTAAAGTTGGACGAAAAAAGTTTCGGCCTAATCATCGCTGAAAGGAGGCAAACATTTTCTTTATAAAGAGGCGTTTTTCTTCGCTCAGAAGCGGCCTATTTGGGGGCGTGCTTTCACGCAACCGGCACACGTCAAACCGCCCCACATTAGACCGCTGGATGATTGTTCTAATAAAGAAATCAATTAATGCGCCTTTATTAAATAGCTACTGTCATTATACGAATACATTTAACGCCCGCGACTGGTGCTCTCAAGCGATTCCAGGGGACCCGTGAGCACGACGTTAGTCGAGTGTCAGTCGCCTGGTAGACCTGTCGGGTAAAGTTGGACGAAAAAAGTTTCGGCCTAATCATCGCTGAAAGGAGGCAAACATTTTCTTTATAAAGAGGCGTTTTTCTTCGCTCAGAAGCGGCCTATTTGGGGGCGTGCTTTCACGCAACCGGCACACGTCAAACCGCCCCACATTAGACCGCTGGATGATTGTTCTAATAAAGAAATCAATTAATGCGCCTTTATTAAATAGCTACTGTCATTATACGAATACATTTAACGCCCGCGACTGGTGCTCTCAAGCGATTCCAGGGGACCCGTGAGCACGACGTTAGTCGAGTGTCAGTCGCCTGTAGACCTGTCGGGTAAAGTTGGAGGAAAAAAGTTTCGGCCTAATCATCGCTGATAGGAGGCAAAGATTTTCTTGATAAAGAGGCGTTTTTTTTCGCTCAGAAGCGGCCTATTTGGGGGCGTGCTTTCACGCAACCGGCACACGTCAAACCGCCCCACATTAGACCGCTGGATGATTGTTCTAATAAAGAAATCAATTAATGCGCCTTTATTAAATAGCTACTGTCATTATACGAATACATTTAACGCCCGCGACTGGTGCTCTCAAGCGATTCCAGGGGACTCGTGAGCACGACGTTAGTCGACTGTCAGTCGCCTGTAGACCTGTCGGGTAAAGTTGGACGAAAAAAGTTTCGGCCTAATCATCGCTGAAAGGAGGCAAACATTTTCTTTATAAAGAGGCGTTTTTCTTCGCTCAGAAGCGGCCTATTTGGGGGCGTGCTTTCACGCAACCGGCACACGTCAAACCGCCCCACATTAGACCGCTGGATGATTGTTCTAATAAAGAAATCAATTAATGCGCCTTTATTAAATAGCTACTGTCATTATACGAATACATTTAACGCCCGCGACTGGTGCTCTCAAGCGATTCCAGGGGACTCGTGAGCACGACGTTAGTCGACTGTCAGTCGCCTGGTAGACCTGTCGGGTAAAGTTGGACGAAAAAAGTTTCGGCCTAATCATCGCTGAAAGGAGGCAAACATTTTCTTTATAAAGAGGCGTTTTTCTTCGCTCAGAAGCGGCCTATTTGGGGGCGTGCTTTCACGCAACCGGCACACGTCAAACCGCCCCACATTAGACCGCTGGATGATTGTTCTAATAAAGAAATCAATTAATGCGCCTTTATTAAAGAGCTACTGTCATTATACGAATACATTTAACGCCCGCGACTGGTGCTTTCAAGCGAGTCAAGGGGACTCGTGAGCACGACGTTAGTCGAGTGTCAGTCGCCTGTAGACCTGTCGGGTAAAGTTGGAGGAAAAAAGTTTCGGCCTAATCATCGCTGATAGGAGGCAAATATTTTCTTTATGAAGAGGCGTTTTTCTTCGCTCAGAAGCGGCCTATTTGGGGGCGTGCTTTCACGCAACCGGCACACGTCAAACCGCCCCATATTAGACCGCTGGATGATTGTTCTAATAAAGTAATCAATTAATGCGCCATTATTAAATAGCTACTGTCATTATACGAATACATTTAACGCCCGCGACTGGTGCTTTCAAGCGAGTCAAGGGGACTCGTGAGCACGACGTTAGTCGAGTGTCAGTCGCCTGTAGACCTGTCGGGTAAAGTTGGAGGAAAAAAGTTTCGGCCTAATCATCGCTGATAGGAGGCAAATATTTTCTTTATGAAGAGGCGTTTTTCTTCGCTCAGAAGCGGCCTATTTGGGGGCGTGCTTTCACGCAACCGGCACACGTCAAACCGCCCCACATTAGACCGCTGGATGATTGTTCTAATAAAGTAATCGATTAATGCGCCTTTATTAAAGAGCTACTGTCATTATATGAATACATTTAACGCCGGCGACTGGTGCTTTCAAGCGAATCCAGGGGACCCCTGCAAGCACGACGTTAGTCGAGTGTCAGACGCCTGGTAGACTTGTCGGGTAAAGTTGGACGAAAAAAGTTTCGGCCTAATCATCGCTGATAGGATGCAAAGATTTTCTTTATAAAGAGGCGTTTTTTTTCGCTCAGAAGCGGCCTATTTGGGGGCGTGCTTTCACGGAACCGGCACACGTCAAACCGCCCCACATTAGACCGCTGGATGATTGTTCTAATAAAGTAATCGATTAATGCGCCTTTATTAAAGAGCTACTGTCATTATATGAATACATTTAACGCCGGCGACTGGTGCTTTCAAGCGAATCCAGGGGACCCCTGCAAGCACGACGTTAGTCGAGTGTCAGACGCCTGGTAGACTTGTCGGGTAAAGTTGGACGAAAAAAGTTTCGGCCTAATCATCGCTGATAGGATGCAAAGATTTTCTTTATAAAGAGGTGTTTTTTTTCGCTCAGAAGCGGCCTATTTGGGGGCGTGCTTTCACGGAACCGGCACACGTCAAACCGCCCCACATTAGACCGCTGGATGATTGTTCTAATAAAGTAATCAATTAATGCGCCTTTATTAAATAGCTACTGTCATTATATGAATACATTTAACGCCGGCGACTGGTGCTTTCAAGCGAATCCAGGGGACCCCTGCAAGCACGACGTTAGTCGAGTGTCAGGCGCCTGGTAGACCTGTCGGGTAAAGTTGGCCGCAAAAAGTTTCGGCCTAATCATCGCTGATAGGATGCAAAGATTTTTTTTATAAAGAGGCGTTTTTTTTCGCTCAGAAGCGGCCTATTTGGGGGCGTGCTTTCACGGAACCGGCACACGTCAAACCGCCCCACATTAGACCGCTGGATGATTGTTCTAATAAAGTAATCAATTAATGCGCCTTTATTAAATAGCTACTGTCATTATATGAATACATTTAACGCCGGCGACTGGTGCTTTCAAGCGAATCCAGGGGACCCCTGCAAGCACGACGTTAGTCGAGTGTCAGGCGCCTGGTAGACCTGTCGGGTAAAGTTGGCCGCAAAAAGTTTCGGCCTAATCATCGCTGATAGGATGCAAAGATTTTCTTTATAAAGAGGCGTTTTTTTTCGCTCAGAAGCGGCCTATTTGGGGGCGTGCTTTCAGGGAACCGGCACACGTCAAACCGCCCCACATTAGACCGCTGGATGATTGTTCTAATAAAGTAATCAATTAATGCGCCTTTATTAAATAGCTACTGTCATTATATGAATACATTGAACGCCGGCGACTGGTGCTTTCAAGCGAATCCAGGGGACACCTGCAAGCACGACGTTAGTCGAGTGTCAGACGCCTGGTAGACCTGTCGGGTAAAGTTGGCCGCAAAAAGTTTCGGCCTAATCATCGCTGATAGGATGCAAAGATTTTCTTTATGAAGAGGCGTTTTTTTTCGCTCAGAAGCGGCCTATTTGGGGGCGTGCTTTCACGGAACCGGCACACGTCAAACCGCCCCACATTAGACCGCTGGATGATTGTTCTAATAAAGTAATCAATTAATGCGCCTTTATTAAATAGCTACTGTCATTATATGAATACATTTAACGCCGGCGACTGGTGCTTTCAAGCGAATCCAGGGGACCCGTGAGCACGACGTTAGTCGAGTGTCAGTCGCCTGTAGACCTGTCGGGTAAAGTTGGACGAAAAAAGTTTCGGCCTAATCATCGCTGATAGGATGCAAAGATTTTCTTTATAAAGAGGCGTTTTTTTTTCGCTCTGAAGCGGCCTATTTGGGGGCGTGCTCTCACGCAACCGGCACACGTCAAACCGCCCCACATTAGACCGCTGGATGATTGTTCTAATAAAGTAATCCATTAATGCGCCTTTATTAAATAGCTACTGTCATTATATGAATACATTTAACGCCCGCGACTGGTGCTTTCAAGCGAATCCAGGGGACCCGTGAGCACGACGTTAGTCGACTGTCAGTCGCCTGTAGACCTGTCGGGTAAAGTTGGCCGCAAAAAGTTTCGGCCTAATCATCGCTGATAGGATGCAAAGATTTTCTTTATAAAGAGGCGTTTTTTTTCGCTCAGAAGCGGCCTATTTGGGGGCGTGCTTTCAGGGAACCGGCACACGTCAAACCGCCCCACATTAGACCGCTGGATGATTGTTCTAATAAAGTAATCAATTAATGCGCCTTTATTAAATAGCTACTGTCATTATATGAATACATTTAACGCCCGCGACTGGTGCTTTCAAGCGAATCCAGGGGACCCCTGCAAGCACGACGTTAGTCGAGTGTCAGACGCCTGGTAGACCTGTCGGGTAAAGTTGGCCGCAAAAAGTTTCGGCCTAATCATCGCTGATAGGATGCAAAGATTTTCTTTATAAAGAGGCGTTTTTTTTCGCTCAGAAGCGGCCTATTTGGGGGCGTGCTTTCAGGGAACCGGCACACGTCAAACCGCCCCACATTAGACCGCTGGATGATTGTTCTAATAAAGTAATCAATTAATGCGCCTTTATTAAATAGCTACTGTCATTATATGAATACATTTAACGCCCGCGACTGGTGCTTTCAAGCGAATCCAGGGGACCCCTGCAAGCACGACGTTAGTCGAGTGTCAGGCGCCTGGTAGACCTGTCGGGTAAAGTTGGCCGCAAAAAGTTTCGGCCTAATCATCGCTGATAGGATGCAAAGATTTTCTTTATGAAGAGGCGTTTTTTTTCGCTCAGAAGCGGCCTATTTGGGGGCGTGCTTTCAGGGAACCGGCACACGTCAAACCGCCCCACATTAGACCGCTGGATGATTGTTCTAATAAAGTAATCAATTAATGCGCCTTTATTAAATAGCTACTGTCATTATATGAATACATTGAACGCCGGCGACTGGTGCTTTCAAGCGAATCCAGGGGACACCTGCAAGCACGACGTTAGTCGAGTGTCAGACGCCTGGTAGACCTGTCGGGTAAAGTTGGCCGCAAAAAGTTTCGGCCTAATCATCGCTGATAGGATGCAAAGATTTTCTTTATGAAGAGGCGTTTTTTTTCGCTCAGAAGCGGCCTATTTGGGGGCGTGCTTTCACGGAACCGGCACACGTCAAACCGCCCCACATTAGACCGCTGGATGATTGTTCTAATAAAGTAATCAATTAATGCGCCTTTATTAAATAGCTACTGTCATTATATGAATACATTGAACGCCGGCGACTGGTGCTTTCAAGCGAATCCAGGGGACCCCTGCAAGCACGACGTTAGTCGAGTGTCAGACGCCTGGTAGACCTGTCGGGTAAAGTTGGCCGCAAAAAGTTTCGGCCTAATCATCGCTGATAGGATGCAAAGATTTTCTTTATGAAGAGGCGTTTTTTTTCGCTCAGAAGCGGCCTATTTGGGGGCGTGCTTTCACGGAACCGGCACACGTCAAACCGCCCCACATTAGACCGCTGGATGATTGTTCTAATAAAGTAATCAATTAATGCGCCTTTATTAAATAGCTACTGTCATTATATGAATACATTTAACGCCCGCGACTGGTGCTTTCAAGCGAATCCAGGGGACACCTGCAAGCACGACGTTAGTCGAGTGTCAGACGCCTGGTAGACCTGTCGGGTAAAGTTGGACGAAAAAAGTTTCGGCCTAATCATCGCTGATAGGATGCAAAGATTTTCTTTATAAAGAGGCGTTTTTTTTCGCTCAGAAGCGGCCTATTTGGGGGCGTGCTTTCACGGAACCGGCACACGTCAAACCGCCCCACATTAGACCGCTGGATGATTGTTCTAATAAAGTAATCAATTAATGTGCCTTTATTAAATAGCTACTGTCATTATATGAATACATTTAACGCCGGCGACTGGTGCTTTCAAGCGAATCCAGGGGACCCCTGCAAGCACGACGTTAGTCGAGTGTCAGACGCCTGGTAGACCTGTCGGGTAAAGTTGGCCGCAAAAAGTTTCGGCCTAATCATCGCTGATAGGATGCAAAGATTTTCTTTATGAAGAGGCGTTTTTTTTCGCTCAGAAGCGGCCTATTTGGGGGCGTGCTTTCACGGAACCGGCACACGTCAAACCGCCCCACATTAGACCGCTGGATGATTGTTCTAATAAAGTAATCAATTAATGCGCCTTTATTAAATAGCTACTGTCATTATATGAATACATTTAACGCCCGCGACTGGTGCTTTCAAGCGAATCCAGGGGACACCTGCAAGCACGACGTTAGTCGAGTGTCAGACGCCTGGTAGACTTGTCGGGTAAAGTTGGACGAAAAAAGTTTCGGCCTAATCATCGCTGATAGGATGCAAAGATTTTCTTTATAAAGAGGCGTTTTTTTTCGCTCAGAAGCGGCCTATTTGGGGGCGTGCTTTCACGGAACCGGCACACGTCAAACCGCCCCACATTAGACCGCTGGATGATTGTTCTAATAAAGTAATCGATTAATGCGCCTTTATTAAAGAGCTACTGTCATTATATGAATACATTTAACGCCGGCGACTGGTGCTTTCAAGCGAATCCAGGGGACCCCTGCAAGCACGAC
This sequence comes from Ixodes scapularis, assembly GCF_016920785.2. Lineage (NCBI taxonomy): Eukaryota > Metazoa > Arthropoda > Arachnida > Ixodida > Ixodidae > Ixodes > Ixodes scapularis. Next base: position 65,483 of record NW_024610072.1, on the reverse strand, counting down.
GTTAGTCGAGTGTCAGACGCCTGGTAGACTTGTCGGGTAAAGTTGGACGAAAAAAGTTTCGGCCTAATCATCGCTGATAGGATGCAAAGATTTTCTTTATAAAGAGGCGTTTTTTTTTCGCTCAGAAGCGGCCTATTTGGGGGCGTGCTTTCACGGAACCGGCACACGTCAAACCGCCCCACATTAGACCGCTGGATGATTGTTCTAATAAAGTAATCGATTAATGCGCCTTTATTAAAGAGCTACTGTCATTAAATGAATACATTTAACGCCGGCGACTGGTGCTTTCAAGCGAATCCAGGGGACCGCTCCAAGCACGACGTTAGTCGAGTGTCAGGCGCCTGGTAGACCTGTCGGGTAAAGTTGGACGAAAAAAGTTTCGGCCTAATCATCGCTGATAGGAGGCAAAGATTTTCTTTATAAAGAGGCGTTTTTTTTCGCTCAGAAGCGGCCTATTTGGGGGCGTGCTTTCACGGAACCGGCACACGTCAAACCGCCCCACATTAGACCGCTGGATGATTGTTCTAATCAAGTAATCAATTAATGCGCCTTTATTAAAGAGCTACTGTCATTAAATGAATACATTTAACGCCGGCGACTGGTGCTTTCAAGCGAATCCAGGGGACCGCTCCAAGCACGACGTTAGTCGAGTGTCAGGCGCCTGGTAGACCTGTCGGGTAAAGTTGGACGAAAAACGTTTCGGCCTAATCATCGCTGATAGGAGGCAAAGATTTTCTTTATGAAGAGGCGTTTTTTTTCGCTCAGAAGCGGCCTATTTGGGGGCGTGCTTTCACGGAACCGGCACACGTCAAACCGCCCCACATTAGACCGCTGGATGATTGTTCTAATCAAGTAATCAATTAATGCGCCTTTATTAAAGAGCTACTGTCATTAAATGAATACATTTAACGCTGGCGACTGGTGCTTTCAAGCGAATCCAGGGGACCGCTCCAAGCACGACGTTAGTCGAGTGTCAGGCGCCTGGTAGACCTGTCGGGTAAAGTTGGACGAAAAAAGTTTCGGCCTAATCATCGCTGATAGGAGGCAAAGATTTTCTTTATAAAGAGGCGTTTTTTTTCGCTCAGAAGCGGCCTATTTGGGGGCGTGCTTTCACGGAACCGGCACACGTCAAACCGCCCCACATTAGACCGCTGGATGATTGTTCTAATCAAGTAATCAATTAATGCGCCTTTATTAAAGAGCTACTGTCATTAAATGAATACATTTAACGCCGGCGACTGGTGCTTTCAAGCGAATCCAGGGGACCGCTCCAAGCACGACGTTAGTCGAGTGTCAGTCGCCTGGTAGACCTGTCGGGTAAAGTTGGACGAAAAAAGTTTCGGCCTAATCATCGCTGATAGGAGGCAAAGATTTTCTTTATGAAGAGGCGTTTTTTTTCGCTCAGAAGCGGCCTATTTGGGGGCGTGCTTTCACGGAACCGGCACACGTCAAACCGCCCCACATTAGACCGCTGGATGATTGTTCTAATCAAGTAATCAATTAATGCGCCTTTATTAAAGAGCTACTGTCATTAAATGAATACATTTAACGCCGGCGACTGGTGCTTTCAAGCGAATCCAGGGGACCGCTCCAAGCACGACGTTAGTCGAGTGTCAGGCGCCTGGTAGACCTGTCGGGTAAAGTTGGCCGCAAAAAGTTTCGGCCTAATCATCGCTGATAGGATGCAAAGATTTTCTTTATGAAGAGGCGTTTTTTTTCGCTCAGAAGCGGCCTATTTGGGGGCGTGCTTTCACGGAACCGGCACACGTCAAACCGCCCCACATTAGACCGCTGGATGATTGTTCTAATCAAGTAATCAATTAATGCGCCTTTATTAAAGAGCTACTGTCATTAAATGAATACATTTAACGCCGGCGACTGGTGCTTTCAAGCGAATCCAGGGGACCGCTCCAAGCACGACGTTAGTCGAGTGTCAGTCGCCTGGTAGACCTGTCGGGTAAAGTTGGACGAAAAAAGTTTCGGCCTAATCATCGCTGATAGGAGGCAAAGATTTTCTTTATGAAGAGGCGTTTTTTTTCGCTCAGAAGCGGCCTATTTGGGGGCGTGCTTTCACGGAACCGGCACACGTCAAACCGCCCCACATTAGACCGCTGGATGATTGTTCTAATCAAGTAATCAATTAATGCGCCTTTATTAAAGAGCTACTGTCATTAAATGAATACATTTAACGCCGGCGACTGGTGCTTTCAAGCGAATCCAGGGGACCGCTCCAAGCACGACGTTAGTCGAGTGTCAGTCGCCTGGTAGACCTGTCGGGTAAAGTTGGCCGCAAAAAGTTTCGGCCTAATCATCGCTGATAGGATGCAAAGATTTTCTTTATGAAGAGGCGTTTTTTTTCGCTCAGAAGCGGCCTATTTGGGGGCGTGCTTTCACCGAACCGGCACACGTCAAACCGCCCCACATTAGACCGCTGGATGATTGTTCTAATCAAGTAATCAATTAATGCGCCTTTATTAAAGAGCTACTGTCATTAAATGAATACATTTAACGCCGGCGACTGGTGCTTTCAAGCGAATCCAGGGGACCGCTCCAAGCACGACGTTAGTCGAGTGTCAGGCGCCTGGTAGACCTGTCGGGTAAAGTTGGACGAAAAAAGTTTCGGCCTAATCATCGCTGATAGGATGCAAAGATTTTCTTTATGAAGAGGCGTTTTTTTTCGCTCAGAAGCGGCCTATTTGGGGGCGTGCTTTCACGGAACCGGCACACGTCAAACCGCCCCACATTAGACCGCTGGATGATTGTTCTAATCAAGTAATCAATTAATGCGCCTTTATTAAAGAGCTACTGTCATTAAATGAATACATTTAACGCCGGCGACTGGTGCTTTCAAGCGAATCCAGGGGACCGCTCCAAGCACGACGTTAGTCGAGTGTCAGGCGCCTGGTAGACCTGTCGGGTAAAGTTGGACGAAAAAAGTTTCGGCCTAATCATCGCTGATAGGAGGCAAAGATTTTCTTTATGAAGAGGCGTTTTTTTTCGCTCAGAAGCGGCCTATTTGGGGGCGTGCTTTCACGGAACCGGCACACGTCAAACCGCCCCACATTAGACCGCTGGATGATTGTTCTAATCAAGTAATCAATTATTGCGCCTTTATTAGAGAGCTACTGTCATTAAATGAATACATTTAACGCCGGCGACTGGTGCTTTCAAGCGAATCCAGGGGACCGCTCCAAGCACGACGTTAGTCGAGTGTCAGGCGCCTGGTAGACCTGTCGGGTAAAGTTGGACGAAAAAAGTTTCGGCCTAATCATCGCTGATAGGAGGCAAAGATTTTCTTTATGAAGAGGCGTTTTTTTTCGCTCAGAAGCGGCCTATTTGGGGGCGTGCTTTCACGGAACCGGCACACGTCAAACCGCCCCACATTAGACCGCTGGATGATTGTTCTAATCAAGTAATCAATTAATGCGCCTTTATTAAAGAGCTACTGTCATTAAATGAATACATTTAACGCCGGCGACTGGTGCTTTCAAGCGAATCCAGGGGACCGCTCCAAGCACGACGTTAGTCGAGTGTCAGGCGCCTGGTAGACCTGTCGGGTAAAGTTGGACGAAAAAAGTTTCGGCCTAATCATCGCTGATAGGAGGCAAAGATTTTCTTTATAAAGAGGCGTTTTTTTTCGCTCAGAAGCGGCCTATTTGGGGGCGTGCTTTCACGGAACCGGCACACGTCAAACCGCCCCACATTAGACCGCTGGATGATTGTTCTAATCAAGTAATCAATTAATGCGCCTTTATTAAAGAGCTACTGTCATTAAATGAATACATTTAACGCCGGCGACTGGTGCTTTCAAGCGAATCCAGGGGACCGCTCCAAGCACGACGTTAGTCGAGTGTCAGGCGCCTGGTAGACCTGTCGGGTAAAGTTGGACGAAAAAAGTTTCGGCCTAATCATCGCTGATAGGAGGCAAAGATTTTCTTTATGAAGAGGCGTTTTTTTTCGCTCAGAAGCGGCCTATTTGGGGGCGTGCTTTCACGGAACCGGCACACGTCAAACCGCCCCACATTAGACCGCTGGATGATTGTTCTAATCAAGTAATCAATTAATGCGCCTTTATTAAAGAGCTACTGTCATTAAATGAATACATTTAACGCCGGCGACTGGTGCTTTCAAGCGAATCCAGGGGACCGCTCCAAGCACGACGTTAGTCGAGTGTCAGGCGCCTGGTAGACCTGTCGGGTAAAGTTGGACGAAAAAAGTTTCGGCCTAATCATCGCTGATAGGAAGCAAAGATTTTCTTTATAAAGAGGCGTTTTTTTTCGCTCAGAAGCGGCCTATTTGGGGGCGTGCTTTCACGGAACCGGCACACGTCAAACCGCCCCACATTAGACCGCTGGATGATTGTTCTAATCAAGTAATCAATTAATGCGCCTTTATTAAAGAGCTACTGTCATTAAATAAATACATTTAACGCCGGCGACTGGTGCTTTCAAGCGAATCCAGGGGACCGCTCCAAGCACGACGTTAGTCGAGTGTCAGGCGCCTGTAGACCCCTCGGGTAAAGTTGGACGAAAAAAGTTTCGGCCTAATCATCGCTGATAGGAAGCAGATTTTCTTTATAAAGAGGCGTTTTTTTTTCGCTCAGAAGCGGCCTATTTGGGGGCGTGCTTTCACGGAACCGGCACACGTCAAACCGCCCCACATTAGACCGCTGGATGATTGTTCTAATCAAGTAATCAATTAATGCGCCTTTATTAAAGAGCTACTGTCATTAAATGAATACATTTAACGCCGGCGACTGGTGCTTTCAAGCGAATCCAGGGGACCGCTCCAAGCACGACGTTAGTCGAGTGTCAGGCGCCTGTAGACCCCTCGGATAAAGTTGGACGAAAAAAGTTTCGGCCTAATCATCGCTGATAGGAAGCAAAGATTTTCTTTATAAAGAGGCGTTTTTTTTCGCTCAGAAGCGGCCTATTTGGGGGCGTGCTTTCACGGAACCGGCACACGTCAAACCGCCCCACATTAGACCGCTGGATGATTGTTCTAATCAAGTAATCAATTAATGAGCCTTTATTAAAGAGCTACTGTCATTAAATGAATACATTTAACGCCGGCGACTGGTGCTTTCAAGCGAATCCAGGGGACCGCTCCAAGCACGACGTTAGTCGAGTGTCAGGCGCCTGTAGACCCCTCGGGTAAAGTTGGACGAAAAAAGTTTCGGCCTAATCATCGCTGATAGGAAGCAAAGATTTTCTTTATAAAGAGGCGTTTTTTTTCGCTCAGAAGCGGCCTATTTGGGGGCGTGCTTTCACGGAACCGGCACACGTCAAACCGCCCCACATTAGACCGCTGGATGATTGTTCTAATCAAGTAATCAATTAATGAGCCTTTATTAAAGAGCTACTGTCATTAAATGAATACATTTAACGCCGGCGACTGGTGCTTTCAAGCGAATCCAGGGGACCGCTCCAAGCACGACGTTAGTCGAGTGTCAGGCGCCTGTAGACCCCTCGGGTAAAGTTGGACGAAAAAAGTTTCGGCCTAATCATCGCTGATAGGAAGCAAAGATTTTCTTTATAAAGAGGCGTTTTTTTTCGCTCAGAAGCGGCCTATTTGGGGGCGTGCTTTCACGGAACCGGCACACGTCAAACCGCCCCACATTAGACCGCTGGATGATTGTTCTAATCAAGTAATCAATTAATGAGCCTTTATTAAAGAGCTACTGTCATTAAATGAATACATTTAACGCCGGCGACTGGTGCTTTCAAGCGAATCCAGGGGACCGCTCCAAGCACGACGTTAGTCGAGTGTCAGGCGCCTGTAGACCCCTCGGGTAAAGTTGGACAAAAAAAGTTTCGGCCTAATCATCGCTGATAGGAAGCAAAGATTTTCTTTATAAAGAGGCGTTTTTTTTTCGCTCAGAAGCGGCCTATTTGGGGGCGTGCTTTCACGGAACCGGCACACGTCAAACCGCCCCACATTAGACCGCTGGATGATTGTTCTAATCAAGTAATCAATTAATGCGCCTTTATTAAAGAGCTACTGTCATTAAATGAATACATTTAACGCCGGCGACTGGTGCTTTCAAGCGAATCCAGGGGACCGCTCCAAGCACGACGTTAGTCGAGTGTCAGGCGCCTGTAGACCCCTCGGGTAAAGTTGGACAAAAAAAGTTTCGGCCTAATCATCGCTGATAGGAAGCAAAGATTTTCTTTATAAAGAGGCGTTTTTTTTCGCTCAGAAGCGGCCTATTTGGGGGCGTGCTTTCACGGAACCGGCACACGTCAAACCGCCCCACATTAGACCGCTGGATGATTGTTCTAATCAAGTAATCAATTAATGAGCCTTTATTAAAGAGCTACTGTCATTAAATGAATACATTTAACGCCGGCGACTGGTGCTTTCAAGCGAATCCAGGGGACCGCTCCAAGCACGACGTTAGTCGAGTGTCAGGCGCCTGTAGACCCCTCGGGTAAAGTTGGACGAAAAAAGTTTCGGCCTAATCATCGCTGATAGGAAGCAAAGATTTTCTTTATAAAGAGGCGTTTTTTTTCGCTCAGAAGCGGCCTATTTGGGGGCGTGCTTTCACGGAACCGGCACACGTCAAACCGCCCCACATTAGACCGCTGGATGATTGTTCTAATCAAGTAATCAATTAATGCGCCTTTATTAAAGAGCTACTGTCATTAAATGAATACATTTAACGCCGGCGACTGGTGCTTTCAAGCGAATCCAGGGGACCGCTCCAAGCACGACGTTAGTCGAGTGTCAGGCGCCTGTAGACCCCTCGGGTAAAGTTGGACAAAAAAAGTTTCGGCCTAATCATCGCTGATAGGAAGCAAAGATTTTCTTTATAAAGAGGCGTTTTTTTTTCGCTCAGAAGCGGCCTATTTGGGGGCGTGCTTTCACGGAACCGGCACACGTCAAACCGCCCCACATTAGACCGCTGGATGATTGTTCTAATCAAGTAATCAATTAATGCGCCTTTATTAAAGAGCTACTGTCATTAAATGAATACATTTAACGCCGGCGACTGGTGCTTTCAAGCAAATCCAGGGGACCGCTCCAAGCACGACGTTAGTCGAGTGTCAGGCGCCTGTAGACCCCTCGGGTAAAGTTGGACGAAAATAGTTTCGGCCTAATCATCGCTGATAGGAAGCAAAGATTTTCTTTATAAAGAGGCGTTTTTTTTCGCTCAGAAGCGGCCTATTTGGGGGCGTGCTTTCACGGAACCGGCACACGTCAAACCGCCCCACATTAGACCGCTGGATGATTGTTCTAATCAAGTAATCAATTAATGCGCCTTTATTAAAGAGCTACTGTCATTAAATGAATACATTTAACGCCGGCGACTGGTGCTTTCAAGCGAATCCAGGGGACCGCTCCAAGCACGACGTTAGTCGAGTGTCAGGCGCCTGTAGACCCCTCGGGTAAAGTTGGACGAAAACAGTTTCGGCCTAATCATCGCTGATAGGAGGTAAAGATTTTCTTTATGAAGAGGCGTTTTTTTTCGCTCAGAAGCGGCCTATTTGGGGGCGTGCTTTCACGGAACCGGCAGACGTCAAACCGCCCCACATTAGACCGCTGGATGATTGTTCTAATCAAGTAATCAATTAATGCGCCTTTATTAAAGAGCTACTGTCATTAAATGAATACATTTAACGCCGGCGACTGGTGCTTTCAAGCGAATCCAGGGGACCGCTCCAAGCACGACGTTAGTCGAGTGTCAGGCGCCTGTAGACCCCTCGGGTAAAGTTGGACGAAAAAAGTTTCGGCCTAATCATCGCTGATAGGAGGCAAAGATTTTCTTTATGAAGAGGCGTTTTTTTTCGCTCAGAAGCGGCCTATTTGGGGGCGTGCTTTCACGGAACCGGCACACGTCAAACCGCCCCACATTAGACCGCTGGATGATTGTTCTAATCAAGTAATCAATTAATGCGCCTTTATTAAAGAGCTACTGTCATTAAATGAATACATTTAACGCCGGCGACTGGTGCTTTCAAGCGTATCCAGGGGACCGCTCCAAGCACGACGTTAGTCGAGTGTCAGGCGCCTGTAGACCCCTCGGGTAAAGTTGGACGAAAAAAGTTTCGGCCTAATCATCGCTGATAGGAAGCAAAGATTTTCTTTATGAAGAGGCGTTTTTTTTCGCTCAGAAGCGGCCTATTTGGGGGCGTGCTTTCACGGAACCGGCACACGTCAAACCGCCCCACATTAGACCGCTGGATGATTGTTCTAATCAAGTAATCAATTAATGCGCCTTTATTAAAGAGCTACTGTCATTAAATGAATACATTTAACGCCGGCGACTGGTGCTTTCAAGCGAATCCAGGGGACCGCTCCAAGCACGACGTTAGTCGAGTGTCAGGCGCCTGTAGACCCCTCGGGTAAGGTTGGACGAAAAAAGTTTCGGCCTAATCATCGCTGATAGGAAGCAAAGATTTTCTTTATGAAGAGGCGTTTTTTTTCGCTCAGAAGCGGCCTATTTGGGGGCGTGCTTTCACGGAACCGGCACACGTCAAACCGCCCCACATTAGACCGCTGGATGATTATTCTAATCAAGTAATATATTAATGAGCCTTTATTAAAGAGCTACTGTCATTAAATGAATACATTTAACGCCGGCGACTGGTGCTTTCAAGCGAATCCAGGGGACCGCTCCAAGCACGACGTTAGTCGAGTGTCAGGCGCCTGTAGACCCCTCGGGTAAAGTTGGACGAAAATAGTTTCGGCCTAATCATCGCTGATAGGAAGCAAAGATTTTCTTTATAAAGAGGCGTTTTTTTTCGCTCAGAAGCGGCCTATTTGGGGGCGTGCTTTCACGGAACCGGCACACGTCAAACCGCCCCACATTAGACCGCTGGATGATTGTTCTAATCAAGTAATCAATTAATGCGCCTTTATTAAAGAGCTACTGTCATTAAATGAATACATTTAACGCCGGCGACTGGTGCTTTCAAGCGAATCCAGGGGACCGCTCCAAGCACGACGTTAGTCGAGTGTCAGGCGCCTGTAGACCCCTCGGGTAAAGTTGGACGAAAACAGTTTCGGCCTAATCATCGCTGATAGGAGGTAAAGATTTTCTTTATGAAGAGGCGTTTTTTTTCGCTCAGAAGCGGCCTATTTGGGGGCGTGCTTTCACGGAACCGGCAGACGTCAAACCGCCCCACATTAGACCGCTGGATGATTGTTCTAATCAAGTAATCAATTAATGCGCCTTTATTAAAGAGCTACTGTCATTAAATGAATACATTTAACGCCGGCGACTGGTGCTTTCAAGCGAATCCAGGGGACCGCTCCAAGCACGACGTTAGTCGAGTGTCAGGCGCCTGTAGACCCCTCGGGTAAAGTTGGACGAAAAAAGTTTCGGCCTAATCATCGCTGATAGGAGGCAAAGATTTTCTTTATGAAGAGGCGTTTTTTTTCGCTCAGAAGCGGCCTATTTGGGGACGTGCTTTCACGGAACCGGCACACGTCAAACCGCCCCACATTAGACCGCTGGATGATTGTTCTAATCAAGTAATCAATTAATGCGCCTTTATTAAAGAGCTACTGTCATTAAATGAATACATTTAACGCCGGCGACTGGTGCTTTCAAGCGTATCCAGGGGACCGCTCCAAGCACGACGTTAGTCGAGTGTCAGGCGCCTGTAGACCCCTCGGGTAAAGTTGGACGAAAAAAGTTTCGGCCTAATCATCGCTGATAGGAAGCAAAGATTTTCTTTATGAAGAGGCGTTTTTTTTCGCTCAGAAGCGGCCTATTTGGGGGCGTGCTTTCACGGAACCGGCACACGTCAAACCGCCCCACATTAGACCGCTGGATGATTGTTCTAATCAAGTAATCAATTAATGCGCCTTTATTAAAGAGCTACTGTCATTAAATGAATACATTTAACGCCGGCGACTGGTGCTTTCAAGCGAATCCAGGGGACCGCTCCAAGCACGACGTTAGTCGAGTGTCAGGCGCCTGTAGACCCCTCGGGTAAAGTTGGACGAAAAAAGTTTCGGCCTAATCATCGCTGATAGGAGGCAAAGATTTTCTTTATGAAGAGGCGTTTTTTTCGCTCAGAAGCGGCCTATTTGGGGGCGTGCTTTCACGGAACCGGCACACGTCAAACCGCCCCACATTAGACCGCTGGATGATTGTTCTAATCAAGTAATCAATTAATGCGCCTTTATTAAAGAGCTACTGTCATTAAATGAATACATTTAACGCCGGCGACTGGTGCTTTCAAGCGTATCCAGGGGACCGCTCCAAGCACGACGTTAGTCGAGTGTCAGGCGCCTGTAGACCCCTCGGGTAAGGTTGGACGAAAAAAGTTTCGGCCTAATCATCGCTGATAGGAGGCAAAGATTTTCTTTATGAAGAGGCGTTTTTTTTCGCTCAGAAGCGGCCTATTTGGGGGCGTGCTTTCACGGAACCGGCACACGTCAAACCGCCCCACATTAGACCGCTGGATGATTGTTCTAATCAAGTAATCAATTAATGCGCCTTTATTAAAGAGCTACTGTCATTAAATGAATACATTTAACGCCGGCGACTGGTGCTTTCAAGCGAATCCAGGGGACCGCTCCAAGCACGACGTTAGTCGAGTGTCAGGCGCCTGTAGACCCCTCGGGTAAAGTTGGACGAAAACAGTTTCGGCCTAATCATCGCTGATAGGAAGCAAAGATTTTCTTTATGAAGAGGCGTTTTTTTTCGCTCAGAAGCGGCCTATTTGGGGGCGTGCTTTCACGGAACCGGCACACGTCAAACCGCCCCACATTAGACCGCTGGATGATTGTTCTAATCAAGTAATCAATTAATGCGCCTTTATTAAAGAGCTACTGTCATTAAATGAATACATTTAACGCCGGCGACTGGTGCTTTCAAGCGAATCCAGGGGACCGCTCCAAGCACGACGTTAGTCGAGTGTCAGGCGCCTGTAGACCCCTCGGGTAAAGTTGGACGAAAAAAGTTTCGGCCTAATCATCGCTGATAGGAGGCAAAGATTTTCTTTATGAAGAGGCGTTTTTTTTCGCTCAGAAGCGGCCTATTTGGGGGCGTGCTTTCACGGAACCGGCAGACGTCAAACCGCCCCACATTAGACCGCTGGATGATTGTTCTAATCAAGTAATCAATTAATGCGCCTTTATTAAAGAGCTACTGTCATTAAATGAATACATTTAACGCCGGCGACTGGTGCTTTCAAGCGAATCCAGGGGACCGCTCCAAGCACGACGTTAGTCGAGTGTCAGGCGCCTGGTAGACCTGTCGGGTAAAGTTGGACGAAAAAAGTTTCGGCCTAATCATCGCTGATAGGAGGCAAAGATTTTCTTTATAAAGAGGCGTTTTTTTTCGCTCAGAAGCGGCCTATTTGGGGGCGTGCTTTCACGGAACCGGCACACGTCAAACCGCCCCACATTAGACCGCTGGATGATTGTTCTAATCAAGTAATCAATTAATGCGCCTTTATTAAAGAGCTACTGTCATTAAATGAATACATTTAACGCCGGCGACTGGTGCTTTCAAGCGAATCCAGGGGACCGCTCCAAGCACGACGTTAGTCGAGTGTCAGTCGCCTGTAGACCCCTCGGGTAAAGTTGGACGAAAACAGTTTCGGCCTAATCATCGCTGATAGGAAGCAAAGATTTTCTTTATAAAGAGGCGTTTTTTTTCGCTCAGAAGCGGCCTATTTGGGGGCGTGCTTTCACGGAACCGGCACACGTCAAACCGCCCCACATTAGACCGCTGGATGATTGTTCTAATCAAGTAATCAATTAATGCGCCTTTATTAAAGAGCTACTGTCATTAAATGAATACATTTAACGCCGGCGACTGGTGCTTTCAAGCGAATCCAGGGGACCGCTCCAAGCACGACGTTAGTCGAGTGTCAGTCGCCTGTAGACCCCTCGGGTAAAGTTGGACGAAAAAAGTTTCGGCCTAATCATCGCTGATAGGAGGCAAAGATTTTCTTTATAAAGAGGCGTTTTTTTTCACTCAGAAGCGGCCTATTTGGGGGCGTGCTTTCACGGAACCGGCACACGTCAAACCGCCCCACATTAGACCGCTGGATGATTGTTCTAATCAAGTAATCAATTAATGCGCCTTTATTAAAGAGCTACTGTCATTAAATGAATACATTTAACGCCGGCGACTGGTGCTTTCAAGCGAATCCAGGGGACCGCTCCAAGCACGACGTTATTCGAGTGTCAGGCGCCTGGTAGACCTGTCGGGTAAAGTTGGACGAAAAAAGTTTCGGCCTAATCATCGCTGATAGGAGGCAAAGATTTTCTTTATAAAGAGGCGTTTTTTTTCACTCAGAAGCGGCCTATTTGGGGGCGTGCTTTCACGGAACCGGCACACGTCAAACCGCCCCACATTAGACCGCTGGATGATTGTTCTAATCAAGTAATCAATTAATGCGCCTTTATTAAAGAGCTACTGTCATTAAATGAATACATTTAACGCCGGCGACTGGTGCTTTCAAGCGAATCCAGGGGACCGCTCCAAGCACGACGTTAGTCGAGTGTCAGTCGCCTGTAGACCCCTCGGGTAAAGTTGGACGAAAAAAGTTTCGGCCTAATCATCGCTGATAGGAGGCAAAGATTTTCTTTATAAAGAGGCGTTTTTTTTCACTCAGAAGCGGCCTATTTGGGGGCGTGCTTTCACGGAACCGGCACACGTCAAACCGCCCCACATTAGACCGCTGGATGATTGTTCTAATCAAGTAATCAATTAATGCGCCTTTATTAAAGAGCTACTGTCATTAAATGAATACATTTAACGCCGGCGACTGGTGCTTTCAAGCGAATCCAGGGGACCGCTCCAAGCACGACGTTAGTCGAGTGTCAGGCGCCTGGAAGACCTGTCGGGTAAAGTTGGACGAAAAAAGTTTCGGCCTAATCATCGCTGATAGGAGGCAAAGATTTTCTTTATAAAGAGGCGTTTTTTTTCGCTCAGAAGCGGCCTATTTGGGGGCGTGCTTTCACGGAACCGGCACACGTCAAACCGCCCCACATTAGACCGCTGGATGATTGTTCTAATCAAGTAATCAATTAATGCGCCTTTATTAAAGAGCTACTGTCATTAAATGAATACATTTAACGCCGGCGACTGGTGCTTTCAAGCGAATCCAGGGGACAGCTCCAAGCACGACGTTAGTCGAGTGTCAGTCGCCTGTAGACCCCTCGGGTAAAGTTGGACGAAAACAGTTTCGGCCTAATCATCGCTGATAGGAGGCAAAGATTTTCTTTATAAAGAGGCGGTTTTTTTCGCTCAGAAGCGGCCTATTTGGGGGCGTGCTTTCACGGAACCGGCAGACGTCAAACCGCCCCACATTAGACCGCTGGATGATTGTTCTAATCAAGTAATCAATTAATGCGCCTTTATTAAAGAGCTACTGTCATTAAATGAATACATTTAACGCCGGCGACTGGTGCTTTCAAGCGAATCCAGGGGACCGCTCCAAGCACGACGTTAGTCGAGTGTCAGTCGCCTGTAGACCCCTCGGGTAAAGTTGGACGAAAACAGTTTCGGCCTAATCATCGCTGATAGGAGGCAAAGATTTTCTTTATAAAGAGGCGTTTTTTTTCGCTCAGAAGCGGCCTATTTGGGGGCGTGCTTTCACGGAACCGGCAGACGTCAAACCGCCCCACATTAGACCGCTGGATGATTGTTCTAATCAAGTAATCAATTAATGCGCCTTTATTAAAGAGCTACTGTCATTAAATGAATACATTTAACGCCGGCGACTGGTGCTTTCAAGCGAATCCAGGGGACCGCTCCAAGCACGACGTTAGTCGAGTGTCAGTCGCCTGTAGACCCCTCGGGTAAAGTTGGACGAAAACAGTTTCGGCCTAATCATCGCTGATAGGAGGCAAAGATTTTCTTTATAAAGAGGCGTTTTTTTTCGCTCAGAAGCGGCCTATTTGGGGGCGTGCTTTCACGGAACCGGCAGACGTCAAACCGCCCCACATTAGACCGCTGGATGATTGTTCTAATCAAGTAATCAATTAATGCGCCTTTATTAAAGAGCTACTGTCATTAAATGAATACATTTAACGCCGGCGACTGGTGCTTTCAAGCGAATCCAGGGGACCGCTCCAAGCACGACGTTAGTCGAGTGTCAGGCGCCTGTAGACCCCTCGGGTAAAGTTGGACGAAAACAGTTTCGGCCTAATCATCGCTGATAGGAGGCAAAGATTTTCTTTATAAAGAGGCGTTTTTTTTCGCTCAGAAGCGGCCTATTTGGGGGCGTGCTTTCACGGAACCGGCAGACGTCAAACCGCCCCACATTAGACCGCTGGATGATTGTTCTAATCAAGTAATCAATTAATGCGCCTTTATTAAAGAGCTACTGTCATTAAATGAATACATTTAACGCCGGCGACTGGTGCTTTCAAGCGAATCCAGGGGACCGCTCCAAGCACGACGTTAGTCGAGTGTCAGGCGCCTGTAGACCCCTCGGGTAAAGTTGGACGAAAACAGTTTCGGCCTAATCATCGCTGATAGGAAGCAAAGATTTTCTTTATAAAGAGGCGGTTTTTTTCGCTCAGAAGCGGCCTATTTGGGGGCGTGCTTTCACGGAACCGGCAGACGTCAAACCGCGCCACATTAGACCGCTGGATGATTGTTCTAATCAAGTAATCAATTAATGCGCCTTTATTAAAGAGCTACTGTCATTAAATGAATACATTTAACGCCGGCGACTGGTGCTTTCAAGCGAATCCAGGGGACCGCTCCAAGCACGACGTTAGTCGAGTGTCAGGCGCCTGTAGACCCCTCGGGTAAAGTTGGACGAAAACAGTTTCGGCCTAATCATCGCTGATAGGAAGCAAAGATTTTCTTTATAAAGAGGCGGTTTTTTTCGCTCAGAAGCGGCCTATTTGGGGGCGTGCTTTCACGGAACCGGCAGACGTCAAACCGCGCCACATTAGACCGCTGGATGATTGTTCTAATCAAGTAATCAATTAATGCGCCTTTATTAAAGAGCTACTGTCATTAAATGAATACATTTAACGCCGGCGACTGGTGCTTTCAAGCGAATCCAGGGGACCGCTCCAAGCACGACGTTAGTCGAGTGTCAGTCGCCTGTAGACCCCTCGGGTAAAGTTGGACGAAAACAGTTTCGGCCTAATCATCGCTGATAGGAGGCAAAGATTTTCTTTATAAAGAGGCGGTTTTTTTCGCTCAGAAGCGGCCTATTTGGGGGCGTGCTTTCACGGAACCGGCAGACGTCAAACCGCCCCACATTAGACCGCTGGATGATTGTTCTAATCAAGTAATCAATTAATGCGCCTTTATTAAAGAGCTACTGTCATTAAATGAATACATTTAACGCCGGCGACTGGTGCTTTCAAGCGAATCCAGGGGACCGCTCCAAGCACGACGTTAGTCGAGTGTCAGTCGCCTGTAGACCCCTCGGGTAAAGTTGGACGAAAACAGTTTCGGCCTAATCATCGCTGATAGGAGGCAAAGATTTTCTTTATAAAGAGGCGTTTTTTTTCGCTCAGAAGCGGCCTATTTGGGGGCGTGCTTTCACGGAACCGGCAGACGTCAAACCGCCCCACATTAGACCGCTGGATGATTGTTCTAATCAAGTAATCAATTAATGCGCCTTTATTAAAGAGCTACTGTCATTAAATGAATACATTTAACGCCGGCGACTGGTGCTTTCAAGCGAATCCAGGGGACCGCTCCAAGCACGACGTTAGTCGAGTGTCAGTCGCCTGTAGACCCCTCGGGTAAAGTTGGACGAAAACAGTTTCGGCCTAATCATCGCTGATAGGAGGCAAAGATTTTCTTTATAAAGAGGCGTTTTTTTTCGCTCAGAAGCGGCCTATTTGGGGGCGTGCTTTCACGGAACCGGCAGACGTCAAACCGCCCCACATTAGACCGCTGGATGATTGTTCTAATCAAGTAATCAATTAATGCGCCTTTATTAAAGAGCTACTGTCATTAAATGAATACATTTAACGCCGGCGACTGGTGCTTTCAAGCGAATCCAGGGGACCGCTCCAAGCACGACGTTAGTCGAGTGTCAGGCGCCTGTAGACCCCTCGGGTAAAGTTGGACGAAAACAGTTTCGGCCTAATCATCGCTGATAGGAAGCAAAGATTTTCTTTATAAAGAGGCGGTTTTTTTCGCTCAGAAGCGGCCTATTTGGGGGCGTGCTTTCACGGAACCGGCAGACGTCAAACCGCGCCACATTAGACCGCTGGATGATTGTTCTAATCAAGTAATCAATTAATGCGCCTTTATTAAAGAGCTACTGTCATTAAATGAATACATTTAACGCCGGCGACTGGTGCTTTCAAGCGAATCCAGGGGACCGCTCCAAGCACGACGTTAGTCGAGTGTCAGGCGCCTGTAGACCCCTCGGGTAAAGTTGGACGAAAACAGTTTCGGCCTAATCATCGCTGATAGGAAGCAAAGATTTTCTTTATAAAGAGGCGGTTTTTTTCGCTCAGAAGCGGCCTATTTGGGGGCGTGCTTTCACGGAACCGGCAGACGTCAAACCGCGCCACATTAGACCGCTGGATGATTGTTCTAATCAAGTAATCAATTAATGCGCCTTTATTAAAGAGCTACTGTCATTAAATGAATACATTTAACGCCGGCGACTGGTGCTTTCAAGCGAATCCAGGGGACCGCTCCAAGCACGACGTTAGTCGAGTGTCAGGCGCCTGTAGACCCCTCGGGTAAAGTTGGACGAAAACAGTTTCGGCCTAATCATCGCTGATAGGAGGCAAAGATTTTCTTTATAAAGAGGCGTTTTTTTTCGCTCAGAAGCGGCCTATTTGGGGGCGTGCTTTCACGGAACCGGCAGACGTCAAACCGCCCCACATTAGACCGCTGGATGATTGTTCTAATCAAGTAATCAATTAATGCGCCTTTATTAAAGAGATACTGTCATTAAATGAATACATTTAACGCCGGCGACTGGTGCTTTCAAGCGAATCCAGGGGACCGCTCCAAGCACGACGTTAGTCGAGTGTCAGGCGCCTGTAGACCCCTCGGGTAAAGTTGGACGAAAACAGTTTCGGCCTAATCATCGCTGATAGGAGGCAAAGATTTTCTTTATAAAGAGGCGTTTTTTTTCGCTCAGAAGCGGCCTATTTGGGGGCGTGCTTTCACGGAACCGGCAGACGTCAAACCGCCCCACATTAGACCGCTGGATGATTGTTCTAATCAAGTAATCAATTAATGCGCCTTTATTAAAGAGCTACTGTCATTAAATGAATACATTTAACGCCGGCGACTGGTGCTTTCAAGCGAATCCAGGGGACCGCTCCAAGCACGACGTTAGTCGAGTGTCAGGCGCCTGGTAGACCTGTCGGGTAAAGTTGGACGAAAAAAGTTTCGGCCTAATCATCGCTGATAGGAGGCAAAGATTTTCTTTATAAAGAGGCGTTTTTTTTCGCTCAGAAGCGGCCTATTTGGGGGCGTGCTTTCACGGAACCGGCACACGTCAAACCGCCCCACATTAGACCGCTGGATGATTGTTCTAATCAAGTAATCAATTAATGCGCCTTTATTAAAGAGCTACTGTCATTAAATGAATACATTTAACGCCGGCGACTGGTGCTTTCAAGCGAATCCAGGGGACCGCTCTAAGCACGACGTTAGTCGAGTGTCAGTCGCCTGTAGACCTGTCGGGTAAAGTTGGACGAAAACAGTTTCGGCCTAATCATCGCTGATAGGAAGCAAAGATTTTCTTTATAAAGAGGCGTTTTTTTTCGCTCAGAAGCGGCCTATTTGGGGGCGTGCTTTCACGGAACCGGCACACGTCAAACCGCCCCACATTAGACCGCTGGATGATTGTTCTAATCAAGTAATCAATTAATGCGCCTTTATTAAAGAGCTACTGTCATTAAATGAATACATTTAACGCCGGCGACTGGTGCTTTCAAGCGAATCCAGGGGACCGCTCCAAGCACGACGTTAGTCGAGTGTCAGGCGCCTGGTAGACCTGTCGGGTAAAGTTGGACGAAAAAAGTTTCGGCCTAATCATCGCTGATAGGAGGCAAAGATTTTCTTTATAAAGAGGCGTTTTTTTTCACTCAGAAGCGGCCTATTTGGGGGCGTGCTTTCACGGAACCGGCACACGTCAAACCGCCCCACATTAGACCGCTGGATGATTGTTCTAATCAAGTAATCAATTAATGCGCCTTTATTAAAGAGCTACTGTCATTAAATGAATACATTTAACGCCGGCGACTGGTGCTTTCAAGCGAATCCAGGGGACCGCTCCAAGCACGACGTTAGTCGAGTGTCAGGCGCCTGGTAGACCCCTCGGGTAAAGTTGGACGAAAACAGTTTCGGCCTAATCATCGCTGATAGGAGGCAAAGATTTTCTTTATAAAGAGGCGTTTTTTTTCGCTCAGAAGCGGCCTATTTGGGGGCGTGCTTTCACGGAACCGGCACACGTCAAACCGCCCCACATTAGACCGCTGGATGATTGTTCTAATCAAGTAATCAATTAATGCGCCTTTATTAAAGAGCTACTGTCATTAAATGAATACATTTAACGCCGGCGACTGGTGCTTTCAAGCGAATCCAGGGGACCGCTCCAAGCACGACGTTAGTCGAGTGTCAGGCGCCTGGTAGACCTGTCGGGTAAAGTTGGACGAAAACAGTTTCGGCTTAATCATCGCTGATAGGAAGCAAAGATTTTCTTTATAAAGAGGCGTTTTTTTTCGCTCAGAAGCGGCATATTTGGGGGCGTGCTTTCACGGAACCGGCAGACGTCAAACCGCCCCACATTAGACCGCTGGATGATTGTTCTAATCAAGTAATCAATTAATGCGCCTTTATTAAAGAGCTACTGTCATTAAATGAATACATTTAACGCCGGCGACTGGTGCTTTCAAGCGAATCCAGGGGACCGCTCCAAGCACGACGTTAGTCGAGTGTCAGGCGCCTGGAAGACCTGTCGGGTAAAGTTGGACGAAAAAAGTTTCGGCCTAATCATCGCTGATAGGAGGCAAAGATTTTCTTTATAAAGAGGCGTTTTTTTTCGCTCAGAAGCGGCCTATTTGGGGGCGTGCTTTCACGGAACCGGCACACGTCAAACCGCCCCACATTAGACCGCTGGATGATTGTTCTAATCAAGTAATCAATTAATGCGCCTTTATTAAAGAGCTACTGTCATTAAATGAATACATTTAACGCCGGCGACTGGTGCTTTCAAGCGAATCCAGGGGACCGCTCCAAGCACGACGTTAGTCGAGTGTCAGTCGCCTGTAGACCCCTCGGGTAAAGTTGGACGAAAACAGTTTCGGCCTAATCATCGCTGATAGGAGGCAAAGATTTTCTTTATAAAGAGGCGGTTTTTTTCGCTCAGAAGCGGCCTATTTGGGGGCGTGCTTTCACGGAACCGGCAGACGTCAAACCGCCCCACATTAGACCGCTGGATGATTGTTCTAATCAAGTAATCAATTAATGCGCCTTTATTAAAGAGCTACTGTCATTAAATGAATACATTTAACGCCGGCGACTGGTGCTTTCAAGCGAATCCAGGGGACCGCTCCAAGCACGACGTTAGTCGAGTGTCAGTCGCCTGTAGACCCCTCGGGTAAAGTTGGACGAAAACAGTTTCGGCCTAATCATCGCTGATAGGAGGCAAAGATTTTCTTTATAAAGAGGCGTTTTTTTTCGCTCAGAAGCGGCCTATTTGGGGGCGTGCTTTCACGGAACCGGCAGACGTCAAACCGCCCCACATTAGACCGCTGGATGATTGTTCTAATCAAGTAATCAATTAATGCGCCTTTATTAAAGAGCTACTGTCATTAAATGAATACATTTAACGCCGGCGACTGGTGCTTTCAAGCGAATCCAGGGGACCGCTCCAAGCACGACGTTAGTCGAGTGTCAGTCGCCTGTAGACCCCTCGGGTAAAGTTGGACGAAAACAGTTTCGGCCTAATCATCGCTGATAGGAGGCAAAGATTTTCTTTATAAAGAGGCGTTTTTTTTCGCTCAGAAGCGGCCTATTTGGGGGCGTGCTTTCACGGAACCGGCAGACGTCAAACCGCCCCACATTAGACCGCTGGATGATTGTTCTAATCAAGTAATCAATTAATGCGCCTTTATTAAAGAGCTACTGTCATTAAATGAATACATTTAACGCCGGCGACTGGTGCTTTCAAGCGAATCCAGGGGACCGCTCCAAGCACGACGTTAGTCGAGTGTCAGGCGCCTGTAGACCCCTCGGGTAAAGTTGGACGAAAACAGTTTCGGCCTAATCATCGCTGATAGGAGGCAAAGATTTTCTTTATAAAGAGGCGTTTTTTTTCGCTCAGAAGCGGCCTATTTGGGGGCGTGCTTTCACGGAACCGGCAGACGTCAAACCGCCCCACATTAGACCGCTGGATGATTGTTCTAATCAAGTAATCAATTAATGCGCCTTTATTAAAGAGCTACTGTCATTAAATGAATACATTTAACGCCGGCGACTGGTGCTTTCAAGCGAATCCAGGGGACCGCTCCAAGCACGACGTTAGTCGAGTGTCAGGCGCCTGTAGACCCCTCGGGTAAAGTTGGACGAAAACAGTTTCGGCCTAATCATCGCTGATAGGAAGCAAAGATTTTCTTTATAAAGAGGCGGTTTTTTTCGCTCAGAAGCGGCCTATTTGGGGGCGTGCTTTCACGGAACCGGCAGACGTCAAACCGCGCCACATTAGACCGCTGGATGATTGTTCTAATCAAGTAATCAATTAATGCGCCTTTATTAAAGAGCTACTGTCATTAAATGAATACATTTAACGCCGGCGACTGGTGCTTTCAAGCGAATCCAGGGGACCGCTCCAAGCACGACGTTAGTCGAGTGTCAGGCGCCTGTAGACCCCTCGGGTAAAGTTGGACGAAAACAGTTTCGGCCTAATCATCGCTGATAGGAAGCAAAGATTTTCTTTATAAAGAGGCGGTTTTTTTCGCTCAGAAGCGGCCTATTTGGGGGCGTGCTTTCACGGAACCGGCAGACGTCAAACCGCGCCACATTAGACCGCTGGATGATTGTTCTAATCAAGTAATCAATTAATGCGCCTTTATTAAAGAGCTACTGTCATTAAATGAATACATTTAACGCCGGCGACTGGTGCTTTCAAGCGAATCCAGGGGACCGCTCCAAGCACGACGTTAGTCGAGTGTCAGGCGCCTGTAGACCCCTCGGGTAAAGTTGGACGAAAACAGTTTCGGCCTAATCATCGCTGATAGGAAGCAAAGATTTTCTTTATAAAGAGGCGTTTTTTTTCGCTCAGAAGCGGCCTATTTGGGGGCGTGCTTTCACGGAACCGGCAGACGTCAAACCGCGCCACATTAGACCGCTGGATGATTGTTCTAATCAAGTAATCAATTAATGCGCCTTTATTAAAGAGCTACTGTCATTAAATGAATACATTTAACGCCGGCGACTGGTGCTTTCAAGCGAATCCAGGGGACCGCTCCAAGCACGACGTTAGTCGAGTGTCAGGCGCCTGTAGACCCCTCGGGTAAAGTTGGACGAAAACAGTTTCGGCCTAATCATCGCTGATAGGAGGCAAAGATTTTCTTTATAAAGAGGCGTTTTTTTTCGCTCAGAAGCGGCCTATTTGGGGGCGTGCTTTCACGGAACCGGCACACGTCAAACCGCCCCACATTAGACCGCTGGATGATTGTTCTAATCAAGTAATCAATTAATGCGCCTTTATTAAAGAGATACTGTCATTAAATGAATACATTTAACGCCGGCGACTGGTGCTTTCAAGCGAATCCAGGGGACCGCTCCAAGCACGACGTTAGTCGAGTGTCAGGCGCCTGTAGACCCCTCGGGTAAAGTTGGACGAAAAAAGTTTCGGCCTAATCATCGCTGATAGGAGGCAAAGATTTTCTTTATAAAGAGGCGTTTTTTTTCGCTCAGAAGCGGCTTATTTGGGGGCGTGCTTTCACGGAACCGGCACACGTCAAACCGCCCCACATTAGACCGCTGGATGATTGTTCTAATCAAGTAATCAATTAATGCGCCTTTATTAAAGAGATACTGTCATTAAATGAATACATTTAACGCCGGCGACTGGTGCTTTCAAGCGAATCCAGGGGACCGCTCCAAGCACGACGTTAGTCGAGTGTCAGGCGCCTGTAGACCCCTCGGGTAAAGTTGGACGAAAAAAGTTTCGGCCTAATCATCGCTGATAGGAGGCAAAGATTTTCTTTATAAAGAGGCGTTTTTTTTCGCTCAGAAGCGGCCTATTTGGGGGCGTGCTTTCACGGAACCGGCAGACGTCAAACCGCCCCACATTAGACCGCTGGATGATTGTTCTAATCAAGTAATCAATTAATGCGCCTTTATTAAAGAGATACTGTCATTAAATGAATACATTTAACGCCGGCGACTGGTGCTTTCAAGCGAATCCAGGGGACCGCTCCAAGCACGACGTTAGTCGAGTGTCAGGCGCCTGTAGACCCCTCGGGTAAAGTTGGACGAAAACAGTTTCGGCCTAATCATCGCTGATAGGAGGCAAAGATTTTCTTTATAAAGAGGCGTTTTTTTTCGCTCAGAAGCGGCTTATTTGGGGGCGTGCTTTCACGGAACCGGCACACGTCAAACCGCCCCACATTAGACCGCTGGATGATTGTTCTAATCAAGTAATCAATTAATGCGCCTTTATTAAAGAGCTACTGTCATTAAATGAATACATTTAACGCCGGCGACTGGTGCTTTCAAGCGAATCCAGGGGACCGCTCCAAGCACGACGTTAGTCGAGTGTCAGGCGCCTGGTAGACCTGTCGGGTAAAGTTGGACGAAAACAGTTTCGGCCTAATCATCGCTGATAGGAAGCAAAGACTTTCTTTATAAAGAGGCGTTTTTTTTCGCTCAGAAGCGGCATATTTGGGGGCGTGCTTTCACGGAACCGGCACACGTCAAACCGCCCCACATTAGACCGCTGGATGATTGTTCTAATCAAGTAATCAATTAATGCGCCTTTATTAAAGAGCTACTGTCATTAAATGAATACATTTAACGCCGGCGACTGGTGCTTTCAAGCGAATCCAGGGGACCGCTCCAAGCACGACGTTAGTCGAGTGTCAGGCGCCTGGTAGACCTGTCGGGTAAAGTTGGACGAAAACAGTTTCGGCCTAATCATCGCTGATAGGAAGCAAAGATTTTCTTTATAAAGAGGCGTTTTTTTTCGCTCAGAAGCGGCCTATTTGGGGGCGTGCTTTCACGGAACCGGCAGACGTCAAACCGCCCCACATTAGACCGCTGGATGATTGTTCTAATCAAGTAATCAATTAATGCGCCTTTATTAAAGAGATACTGTCATTAAATGAATACATTTAACGCCGGCGACTGGTGCTTTCAAGCGAATCCAGGGGACCGCTCCAAGCACGACGTTAGTCGAGTGTCAGGCGCCTGGTTGACCTGTCGGGTAAAGTTGGACGAAAAAAGTTTCGGCCTAATCATCGCTGATAGGAAGCAAAGATTTTCTTTATAAAGAGGCGTTTTTTTTCGCTCAGAAGCGGCATATTTGGGGGCGTGCTTTCACGGAACCGGCAGACGTCAAACCGCCCCACATTAGACCCCTGGATGATTGTTCTAATCAAGTAATCAATTAATGCGCCTTTATTAAAGAGCTACTGTCATTAAATGAATACATTTAACGCCGGCGACTGGTGCTTTCAAGCGAATCCAGGGGACCGCTCCAAGCACGACGTTAGTCGAGTGTCAGGCGCCTGGTTGACCTGTCGGGTAAAGTTGGACGAAAAAAGTTTCGGCCTAATCATCGCTGATAGGAAGCAAAGATTTTCTTTATAAAGAGGCGTTTTTTTTCGCTCAGAAGCGGCATATTTGGGGGCGTGCTTTCACGGAACCGGCAGACGTCAAACCGCCCCACATTAGACCGCTGGATGATTGTTCTAATCAAGTAATCAATTAATGGGCCTTTATTAAAGAGCTACTGTCATTAAATGAATACATTTAACGCCGGCGACTGGTGCTTTCAAGCGAATCCAGGGGACCGCTCCAAGCACGACGTTAGTCGAGTGTCAGGCGCCTGGTTGACCTGTCGGGTAAAGTTGGACGAAAAAAGTTTCGGCCTAATCATCGCTGATAGGAAGCAAAGATTTTCTTTATAAAGAGGCGTTTTTTTTCGCTCAGAAGCGGCCTATTTGGGGGCGTGCTTTCACGGAACCGGCAGACGTCAAACCGCCCCACATTAGACCGCTGGATGATTGTTCTAATCAAGTAATCAATTAATGCGCCTTTATTAAAGAGCTACTGTCATTAAATGAATACATTTAACGCCGGCGACTGGTGCTTTCAAGCGAATCCAGGGGACCGCTCCAAGCACGACGTTAGTCGAGTGTCAGGCGCCTTTAGACCTGTCGGGTAAAGTTGGACGAAAAAAGTTTCGGCCTAATCATCGCTGATAGGAAGCAAAGATTTTCTTTATAAAGAGGCGTTTTTTTTCGCTCAGAAGCGGCATATTTGGGGGCGTGCTTTCACGGAACCGGCAGACGTCAAACCGCCCCACATTAGACCGCTGGATGATTGTTCTAATCAAGTAATCAATTAATGCGCCTTTATTAAAGAGCTACTGTCATTAAATGAATACATTTAACGCCGGCGACTGGTGCTTTCAAGCGAATCCAGGGGACCGCTCCAAGCACGACGTTAGTCGAGTGTCAGGCGCCTTTAGACCTGTCGGGTAAAGTTGGACGAAAAAAGTTTCGGCCTAATCATCGCTGATAGGAAGCAAAGATTTTCTTTATAAAGAGGAGTTTTTTTTCGCTCAGAAGCGGCATATTTGGGGGCGTGCTTTCACGGAACCGGCAGACGTCAAACCGCCCCACATTAGACCGCTGGATGATTGTTCTAATCAAGTAATCAATTAATGCGCCTTTATTAAAGAGCTACTGTCATTAAATGAATACATTTAACGCCGGCGACTGGTGCTTTCAAGCGAATCCAGGGGACCGCTCCAAGCACGACGTTAGTCGAGTGTCAGGCGCCTTTAGACCTGTCGGGTAAAGTTGGACGAAAAAAGTTTCGGCCTAATCATCGCTGATAGGAAGCAAAGATTTTCTTTATAAAGAGGCGTTTTTTTTCGCTCAGAAGCGGCATATTTGGGGGCGTGCTTTCACGGAACCGGCAGACGTCAAACCGCCCCACATTAGACCGCTGGATGATTGTTCTAATCAAGTAATCAATTAATGCGCCTTTATTAAAGAGCTACTGTCATTAAATGAATACATTTAACGCCGGCGACTGGTGCTTTCAAGCGAATCCAGGGGACCGCTCCAAGCACGACGTTAGTCGAGTGTCAGGCGCCTTTAGACCTGTCGGGTAAAGTTGGACGAAAAAAGTTTCGGCCTAATCATCGCTGATAGGAAGCAAAGATTTTCTTTATAAAGAGGCGTTTTTTTTCGCTCAGAAGCGGCATATTTGGGGGCGTGCTTTCACGGAACCGGCAGACGTCAAACCGCCCCACATTAGACCGCTGGATGATTGTTCTAATCAAGTAATCAATTAATGCGCCTTTATTAAAGAGCTACTGTCATTAAATGAATACATTTAACGCCGGCGACTGGTGCTTTCAAGCGAATCCAGGGGACCGCTCCAAGCACGACGTTAGTCGAGTGTCAGGCGCCTTTAGACCTGTCGGGTAAAGTTGGACGAAAAAAGTTTCGGCCTAATCATCGCTGATAGGAAGCAAAGATTTTCTTTATAAAGAGGCGTTTTTTTTCGCTCAGAAGCGGCATATTTGGGGGCGTGCTTTCACGGAACCGGCAGACGTCAAACCGCCCCACATTAGACCGCTGGATGATTGTTCTAATCAAGTAATCAATTAATGCGCCTTTATTAAAGAGCTACTGTCATTAAATGAATACATTTAACGCCGGCGACTGGTGCTTTCAAGCGAATCCAGGGGACCGCTCCAAGCACGACGTTAGTCGAGTGTCAGGCGCCTTTAGACCTGTCGGGTAAAGTTGGACGAAAAAAGTTTCGGCCTAATCATCGCTGATAGGAAGCAAAGATTTTCTTTATAAAGAGGCGTTTTTTTTCGCTCAGAAGCGGCATATTTGCGGGCGTGCTTTCACGGAACCGGCAGACGTCAAACCGCCCCACATTAGACCGCTGGATGATTGTTCTAATCAAGTAATCAATTAATGCGCCTTTATTAAAGAGCTACTGTCATTAAATGAATACATTTAACGCCGGCGACTGGTGCTTTCAAGCGAATCCAGGGGACCGCTCCAAGCACGACGTTAGTCGAGTGTCAGGCGCCTGGTTGACCTGTCGGGTAAAGTTGGACGAAAAAAGTTTCGGCCTAATCATCGCTGATAGGAAGCAAAGATTTTCTTTATAAAGAGGCGTTTTTTTTCGCTCAGAAGCGGCATATTTGGGGGCGTGCTTTCACGGAACCGGCAGACGTCAAACCGCCCCACATTAGACCGCTGGATGATTGTTCTAATCAAGTAATCAATTAATGCGCCTTTATTAAAGAGCTACTGTCATTAAATGAATACATTTAACGCCGGCGACTGGTGCTTTCAAGCGAATCCAGGGGACCGCTCCAAGCACGACGTTAGTCGAGTGTCAGGCGCCTGGTTGACCTGTCGGGTAAAGTTGGACGAAAAAAGTTTCGGCCTAATCATCGCTGATAGGAAGCAAAGATTTTCTTTATAAAGAGGCGTTTTTTTTCGCTCAGAAGCGGCATATTTGGGGGCGTGCTTTCACGGAACCGGCAGACGTCAAACCGCCCCACATTAGACCGCTGGATGATTGTTCTAATCAAGTAATCGATTAATGCGCCTTTATTAAATAGCTACTGTCATTAAATGAATACATTTAACGCCGGCGACTGGTGCTTTCAAGCGAATCCAGGGGACCGCTCCAAGCACGACGTTATTCGAGTGTCAGGCGCCTGGTAGACCTGTCGGGTAAAGTTGGACGAAAAAAGTTTCGGCCTAATCATCGCTGACAGGAAGCAAAGATTTTCTTTATAAAGAGGCGTTTTTTTTCGCTCAGAAGCGGCATATTTGGGGGCGTGCTTTCACGGAACCGGCAGACGTCAAACCGCCCCACATTAGACCGCTGGATGATTGTTCTAATCAAGTAATCAATTAATGCGCCTTTATTAAATAGCTACTGTCATTAAATGAATACATTTAACGCCGGCGACTGGTGCTTTCAAGCGAATCCAGGGGACCGCTCCAAGCACGACGTTAGTCGAGTGTCAGGCGCCTGGTTGACCTGTCGGGTAAAGTTGGACGAAAAAAGTTTCGGCCTAATCATCGCTGATAGGAAGCAAAGATTTTCTTTATAAAGAGGCGTTTTTTTTCGCTCAGAAGCGGCCTATTTGGGGGCGTGCTTTCACGGAACCGGCAGACGTCAAACCGCCCCACATTAGACCGCTGGATGATTGTTCTAATCAAGTAATCAATTAATGCGCCTTTATTAAAGAGCTACTGTCATTAAATGAATACATTTAACGCCGGCGACTGGTGCTTTCAAGCGAATCCAGGGGACCGCTCCAAGCACGACGTTAGTCGAGTGTCAGGCGCCTGGTAGACCTGTCGGGTAAAGTTGGACGAAAAAAGTTTCGGCCTAATCATCGCTGATAGGAGGCAAAGATTTTCTTTATAAAGAGGCGTTTTTTTTCGCTCAGAAGCGGCCTATTTGGGGGCGTGCTTTCACGGAACCGGCAGACGTCAAACCGCCCCACATTAGACCGCTGGATGATTGTTCTAATCAAGTAATCAATTAATGCGCCTTTATTAAATAGCTACTGTCATTAAATGAATACATTTAACGCCGGCGACTGGTGCTTTCAAGCGAATCCAGGGGACCGCTCCAAGCACGACGTTATTCGAGTGTCAGGCGCCTGGTAGACCTGTCGGGTAAAGTTGGACGAAAAAAGTTTCGGCCTAATCATCGCTGATAGGAGGCAAAGATTTTCTTTATAAAGAGGCGTTTTTTTTCGCTCAGAAGCGGCCTATTTGGGGGC
Source organism: Ixodes scapularis (assembly GCF_016920785.2). NCBI lineage: Eukaryota > Metazoa > Arthropoda > Arachnida > Ixodida > Ixodidae > Ixodes > Ixodes scapularis. The sequence continues at coordinate 37,554 of NW_024610072.1, read as the reverse complement.
GTGCTTTCACGGAACCGGCAGACGTCAAGCCGCCCCACATTAGACCGCTGGATGATTGTTCTAATCAAGTAATCGATTAATGCGCCTTTATTAAATAGCTACTGTCATTAAATGAATACATTTAACGCCGGCGACTGGTGCTTTCAAGCGAATCCAGGGGACCGCTCCAAGCACGACGTTAGTCGAGTGTCAGGCGCCTGGTAGACCTGTCGGGTAAAGTTGGACGAAAAAAGTTTCGGCCTAATCATCGCTGATAGGAGGCAAAGATTTTCTTTATAAAGAGGCGTTTTTTTTCGCTCAGAAGCGGCCTATTTGGGGGCGTGCTTTCACGGAACCGGCAGACGTCAAACCGCCCCACATTAGACCGCTGGATGATTGTTCTAATCAAGTAATCGATTAATGCGCCTTTATTAAATAGCTACTGTCATTAAATGAATACATTTAACGCCGGCGACTGGTGCTTTCAAGCGAATCCAGGGGACCGCTCCAAGCACGACGTTATTCGAGTGTCAGGCGCCTGGTAGACCTGTCGGGTAAAGTTGGACGAAAAAAGTTTCGGCCTAATCATCGCTGATAGGAGGCAAAGATTTTCTTTATAAAGAGGCGTTTTTTTTCGCTCAGAAGCGGCCTATTTGGGGGCGTGCTTTCACGGAACCGGCAGACGTCAAACCGCCCCACATTAGACCGCTGGATGGTTGTTCTAATCAAGTAATCAATTAATGCGCCTTTATTAAATAGCTACTGTCATTAAATGAATACATTTAACGCCGGCGACTGGTGCTTTCAAGCGAATCCAGGGGACCGCTCCAAGCACGACGTTATTCGAGTGTCAGGCGCCTATAGACCTGTCGGGTAAAGTTGGACGAAAAAAGTTTCGGCCTAATCATCGCTGATAGGAAGCAAAGATTTTCTTTATAAAGAGGCGTTTTTTTTCGCTCAGAAGCGGCATATTTGGGGGCGTGCTTTCACGGAACCGGCAGACGTCAAACCGCCCCACATTAGACCGCTGGATGATTGTTCTAATCAAGTAATCAATTAATGCGCCTTTATTAAATAGCTACTGTCATTAAATGAATACATTTAACGCCGGCGACTGGTGCTTTCAAGCGAATCCAGGGGACCGCTCCAAGCACGACGTTATTCGAGTGTCAGGCGCCTGGTAGACCTGTCGGGTAAAGTTGGACGAAAAAAGTTTCGGCCTAATCATCGCTGATAGGAGGCAAAGATTTTCTTTATAAAGAGGCGTTTTTTTTCGCTCAGAAGCGGCCTATTTGGGGGCGTGCTTTCACGGAACCGGCAGACGTCAAACCGCCCCACATTAGACCGCTGGATGATTGTTCTAATCAAGTAATCGATTAATGCGCCTTTATTAAATAGCTACTGTCATTAAATGAATACATTTAACGCCGGCGACTGGTGCTTTCAAGCGAATCCAGGGGACCGCTCCAAGCACGACGTTATTCGAGTGTCAGGCGCCTGGTAGACCTGTCGGGTAAAGTTGGACGAAAAAAGTTTCGGCCTAATCATCGCTGATAGGAGGCAAAGATTTTCTTTATAAAGAGGCGTTTTTTTTCGCTCAGAAGCGGCCTATTTGGGGGCGTGCTTTCACGGAACCGGCAGACGTCAAACCGCCCCACATTAGACCGCTGGATGATTGTTCTAATCAAGTAATCGATTAATGCGCCTTTATTAAATAGCTACTGTCATTAAATGAATACATTTAACGCCGGCGACTGGTGCTTTCAAGCGAATCCAGGGGACCGCTCCAAGCACGACGTTATTCGAGTGTCAGGCGCCTGTAGACCTGTCGGGTAAAGTTGGACGAAAAAAGTTTCGGCCTAATCATCGCTGATAGGAGGCAAAGATTTTCTTTATAAAGAGGCGTTTTTTTTCGCTCAGAAGCGGCCTATTTGGGGGCGTGCTTTCACGGAACCGGCAGACGTCAAACCGCCCCACATTAGACCGCTGGATGATTGTTCTAATCAAGTAATCGATTAATGCGCCTTTATTAAATAGCTACTGTCATTAAATGAATACATTTAACGCCGGCGACTGGTGCTTTCAAGCGAATCCAGGGGACCGCTCCAAGCACGACGTTATTCGAGTGTCAGGCGCCTGGTAGACCTGTCGGGCAAAGTTGGACGAAAAAAGTTTCGGCCTAATCATCGCTGATAGGAGGCAAAGATTTTCTTTATAAAGAGGCGTTTTTTTTCGCTCAGAAGCGGCCTATTTGGGGGCGTGCTTTCACGGAACCGGCAGACGTCAAACCGCCCCACATTAGACCGCTGGATGATTGTTCTAATCAAGTAATCGATTAATGCGCCTTTATTAAATAGCTACTGTCATTAAATGAATACATTTAACGCCGGCGACTGGTGCTTTCAAGCGAATCCAGGGGACCGCTCCAAGCACGACGTTATTCGAGTGTCAGGCGCCTGTAGACCTGTCGGGTAAAGTTGGACGAAAAAAGTTTCGGCCTAATCATCGCTGATAGGAAGCAAAGATTTTCTTTATAAAGAGGCGTTTTTTTTCGCTCAGAAGCGGCCTATTTGGGGGCGTGCTTTCACGGAACCGGCAGACGTCAAACCGCCCCACATTAGACCGCTGGATGATTGTTCTAATCAAGTAATCGATTAATGCGCCTTTATTAAATAGCTACTGTCATTAAATGAATACATTTAACGCCGGCGACTGGTGCTTTCAAGCGAATCCAGGGGACCGCTCCAAGCACGACGTTATTCGAGTGTCAGGCGCCTGGTAGACCTGTCGGGTAAAGTTGGACGAAAAAAGTTTCGGCCTAATCATCGCTGATAGGAGGCAAAGATTTTCTTTATAAAGAGGCGTTTTTTTTCGCTCAGAAGCGGCATATTTGGGGGCGTGCTTTCACGGAACCGGCAGACGTCAAACCGCCCCACATTAGACCGCTGGATGATTGTTCTAATCAAGTAATCGATTAATGCGCCTTTATTAAATAGCTACTGTCATTAAATGAATACATTTAACGCCGGCGACTGGTGCTTTCAAGCGAATCCAGGGGACCGCTCCAAGCACGACGTTAGTCGAGTGTCAGGCGCCTGGTAGACCTGTCGGGTAAAGTTGGACGAAAAAAGTTTCGGCCTAATCATCGCTGATAGGAGGCAAAGATTTTCTTTATAAAGAGGCGTTTTTTTTCGCTCAGAAGCGGCCTATTTGGGGGCGTGCTTTCACGGAACCGGCAGACGTCAAACCGCCCCACATTAGACCGCTGGATGATTGTTCTAATCAAGTAATCGATTAATGCGCCTTTATTAAATAGCTACTGTCATTAAATGAATACATTTAACGCCGGCGACTGGTGCTTTCAAGCGAATCCAGGGGACCGCTCCAAGCACGACGTTATTCGAGTGTCAGGCGCCTGTAGACCTGTCGGGTAAAGTTGGACGAAAAAAGTTTCGGCCTAATCATCGCTGATAGGAAGCAAAGATTTTCTTTATAAAGAGGCGTTTTTTTTCGCTCAGAAGCGGCATATTTGGGGGCGTGCTTTCACGGAACCGGCAGACGTCAAACCGCCCCACATTAGACCGCTGGATGATTGTTCTAATCAAGTAATCAATTAATGCGCCTTTATTAAATAGCTACTGTCATTAAATGAATACATTTAACGCCGGCGACTGGTGCTTTCAAGCGAATCCAGGGGACCGCTCCAAGCACGACGTTAGTCGAGTGTCAGGCGCCTGGTAGACCTGTCGGGTAAAGTTGGACGAAAAAAGTTTCGGCCTAATCATCGCTGATAGGAGGCAAAGATTTTCTTTATAAAGAGGCGTTTTTTTTCGCTCAGAAGCGGCCTATTTGGGGGCGTGCTTTCACGGAACCGGCACACGTCAAACCGCCCCACATTAGACCGCTGGATGATTGTTCTAATCAAGTAATCGATTAATGCGCCTTTATTAAATAGCTACTGTCATTAAATGAATACATTTAACGCCGGCGACTGGTGCTTTCAAGCGAATCCAGGGGACCGCTCCAAGCACGACGTTATTCGAGTGTCAGGCGCCTGGTAGACCTGTCGGGTAAAGTTGGACGAAAAAAGTTTCGGCCTAATCATCGCTGATAGGAGGCAAAGATTTTCTTTATAAAGAGGCGTTTTTTTTCGCTCAGAAGCGGCCTATTTGGGGGCGTGCTTTCACGGAACCGGCAGACGTCAAACCGCCCCACATTAGACCGCTGGATGATTGTTCTAATCAAGTAATCGATTAATGCGCCTTTATTAAATAGCTACTGTCATTAAATGAATACATTTAACGCCGGCGACTGGTGCTTTCAAGCGAATCCAGGGGACCGCTCCAAGCACGACGTTAGTCGAGTGTCAGGCGCCTGTAGACCTGTCGGGTAAAGTTGGACGAAAAAAGTTTCGGCCTAATCATCGCTGATAGGAAGCAAAGATTTTCTTTATAAAGAGGCGTTTTTTTTCGCTCAGAAGCGGCATATTTGGGGGCGTGCTTTCACGGAACCGGCAGACGTCAAACCGCCCCACATTAGACCGCTGGATGATTGTTCTAATCAAGTAATCGATTAATGCGCCTTTATTAAATAGCTACTGTCATTAAATGAATACATTTAACGCCGGCGACTGGTGCTTTCAAGCGAATCCAGGGGACCGCTCCAAGCACGACGTTAGTCGAGTGTCAGGCGCCTGTAGACCTGTCGGGTAAAGTTGGACGAAAAAAGTTTCGGCCTAATCATCGCTGATAGGAGGCAAAGATTTTCTTTATAAAGAGGCGTTTTTTTTCGCTCAGAAGCGGCATATTTGGGGGCGTGCTTTCACGGAACCGGCAGACGTCAAACCGCCCCACATTAGACCGCTGGATGATTGTTCTAATCAAGTAATCGATTAATGCGCCTTTATTAAATAGCTACTGTCATTAAATGAATACATTTAACGCCGGCGACTGGTGCTTTCAAGCGAATCCAGGGGACCGCTCCAAGCACGACGTTATTCGAGTGTCAGGCGCCTGGTAGACCTGTCGGGTAAAGTTGGACGAAAAAAGTTTCGGCCTAATCATCGCTGATAGGAAGCAAAGATTTTCTTTATAAAGAGGCGTTTTTTTTCGCTCAGAAGCGGCATATTTGGGGGCGTGCTTTCACGGAACCGGCAGACGTCAAACCGCCCCACATTAGAATGCTGGATGATTGTTCTAATCAAGTAATCAATTAATGCGCCTTTATTAAATAGCTACTGTCATTAAATGAATACATTTAACGCCGGCGACTGGTGCTTTCAAGCGAATCCAGGGGACCGCTCCAAGCACGACATTATTCGAGTGTCAGGCGCCTGGTAGACCTGTCGGGTAAAGTTGGACGAAAAAAGTTTCGGCCTAATCATCGCTGATAGGAAGCAAAGATTTTCTTTATAAAGAGGCGTTTTTTTTCGCTCAGAAGCGGCATATTTGGGGGCGTGCTTTCACGGAACCGGCAGACGTCAAACCGCCCCACATTAGAATGCTGGATGATTGTTCTAATCAAGTAATCAATTAATGCGCCTTTATTAAATAGCTACTGTCATTAAATGAATACATTTAACGCCGGCGACTGGTGCTTTCAAGCGAATCCAGGGGACCGCTCCAAGCACGACATTATTCGAGTGTCAGGCGCCTGGTAGACCTGTCGGGTAAAGTTGGACGAAAAAAGTTTCGGCCTAATCATCGCTGATAGGAAGCAAAGATTTTCTTTATAAAGAGGCGTTTTTTTTCGCTCAGAAGCGGCATATTTGGGGGCGTGCTTTCACGGAACCGGCAGACGTCAAACCGCCCCACATTAGACCGCTGGATGATTGTTCTAATCAAGTAATCGATTAATGCGCCTTTATTAAATAGCTACTGTCATTAAATGAATACATTTAACGCCGGCGACTGGTGCTTTCAAGCGAATCCAGGGGACCGCTCCAAGCACGACGTTATTCGAGTGTCAGGCGCCTGGTAGACCTGTCGGGTAAAGTTGGACGAAAAAAGTTTCGGCCTAATCATCGCTGATAGGAAGCAAAGATTTTCTTTATAAAGAGGCGTTTTTTTTCGCTCAGAAGCGGCATATTTGGGGGCGTGCTTTCACGGAACCGGCAGACGTCAAACCGCCCCACATTAGAATGCTGGATGATTGTTCTAATCAAGTAATCAATTAATGCGCCTTTATTAAATAGCTACTGTCATTAAATGAATACATTTAACGCCGGCGACTGGTGCTTTCAAGCGAATCCAGGGGACCGCTCCAAGCACGACATTATTCGAGTGTCAGGCGCCTGGTAGACCTGTCGGGTAAAGTTGGACGAAAAAAGTTTCGGCCTAATCATCGCTGATAGGAAGCAAAGATTTTCTTTATAAAGAGGCGTTTTTTTTCGCTCAGAAGCGGCATATTTGGGGGCGTGCTTTCACGGAACCGGCAGACGTCAAACCGCCCCACATTAGACCGCTGGATGATTGTTCTAATCAAGTAATCGATTAATGCGCCTTTATTAAATAGCTACTGTCATTAAATGAATACATTTAACGCCGGCGACTGGTGCTTTCAAGCGAATCCAGGGGACCGCTCCAAGCACGACGTTATTCGAGTGTCAGGCGCCTGGTAGACCTGTCGGGTAAAGTTGGACGAAAAAAGTTTCGGCCTAATCATCGCTGATAGGAAGCAAAGATTTTCTTTATAAAGAGGCGTTTTTTTTCGCTCAGAAGCGGCATATTTGGGGGCGTGCTTTCACGGAACCGGCAGACGTCAAACCGCCCCACATTAGACCGCTGGATGATTGTTCTAATCAAGTAATCGATTAATGCGCCTTTATTAAATAGCTACTGTCATTAAATGAATACATTTAACGCCGGCGACTGGTGCTTTCAAGCGAATCCAGGGGACCGCTCCAAGCACGACATTATTCGAGTGTCAGGCGCCTGGTAGACCTGTCGGGTAAAGTTGGACGAAAAAAGTTTCGGCCTAATCATCGCTGATAGGAAGCAAAGATTTTCTTTATAAAGAGGCGTTTTTTTTCGCTCAGAAGCGGCATATTTGGGGGCGTGCTTTCACGGAACCGGCAGACGTCAAACCGCCCCACATTAGACCGCTGGATGATTGTTCTAATCAAGTAATCGATTAATGCGCCTTTATTAAATAGCTACTGTCATTAAATGAATACATTTAACGCCGGCGACTGGTGCTTTCAAGCGAATCCAGGGGACCGCTCCAAGCACGACGTTATTCGAGTGTCAGGCGCCTGGTAGACCTGTCGGGTAAAGTTGGACGAAAAAAGTTTCGGCCTAATCATCGCTGATAGGAAGCAAAGATTTTCTTTATAAAGAGGCGTTTTTTTTCGCTCAGAAGCGGCATATTTGGGGGCGTGCTTTCACGGAACCGGCAGACGTCAAACCGCCCCACATTAGACCGCTGGATGATTGTTCTAATCAAGTAATCAATTAATGCGCCTTTATTAAATAGCTACTGTCATTAAATGAATACATTTAACGCCGGCGACTGGTGCTTTCAAGCGAATCCAGGGGACCGCTCCAAGCACGACGTTATTCGAGTGTCAGGCGCCTGGTAGACCTGTCGGGTAAAGTTGGACGAAAAAAGTTTCGGCCTAATCATCGCTGATAGGAAGCAAAGATTTTCTTTATAAAGAGGCGTTTTTTTTCGCTCAGAAGCGGCATATTTGGGGGCGTGCTTTCACGGAACCGGCAGACGTCAAACCGCCCCACATTAGACCGCTGGATGATTGTTCTAATCAAGTAATCGATTAATGCGCCTTTATTAAATAGCTACTGTCATTAAATGAATACATTTAACGCCGGCGACTGGTGCTTTCAAGCGAATCCAGGGGACCGCTCCAAGCACGACGTTATTCGAGTGTCAGGCGCCTGGTAGACCTGTCGGGTAAAGTTGGACGAAAAAAGTTTCAGCCTAATCATCGCTGATAGGAAGCAAAGATTTTCTTTATAAAGAGGCGTTTTTTTTCGCTCAGAAGCGGCATATTTGGGGGCGTGCTTTCACGGAACCGGCAGACGTCAAACCGCCCCACATTAGACCGCTGGATGATTGTTCTAATCAAGTAATCAATTAATGCGCCTTTATTAAATAGCTACTGTCATTAAATGAATACATTTAACGCCGGCGACTGGTGCTTTCAAGCGAATCCAGGGGACCGCTCCAAGCACGACGTTATTCGAGTGTCAGGCGCCTGGTAGACCTGTCGGGTAAAGTTGGACGAAAAAAGTTTCGGCCTAATCATCGCTGATAGGAAGCAAAGATTTTCTTTATAAAGAGGCGTTTTTTTTCGCTCAGAAGCGGCATATTTGGGGGCGTGCTTTCACGGAACCGGCAGACGTCAAACCGCCCCACATTAGACCGCTGGATGATTGTTCTAATCAAGTAATCGATTAATGCGCCTTTATTAAATAGCTACTGTCATTAAATGAATACATTTAACGCCGGCGACTGGTGCTTTCAAGCGAATCCAGGGGACCGCTCCAAGCACGACGTTATTCGAGTGTCAGGCGCCTGGTAGACCTGTCGGGTAAAGTTGGACGAAAAAAGTTTCGGCCTAATCATCGCTGATAGGAAGCAAAGATTTTCTTTATAAAGAGGCGTTTTTTTTCGCTCAGAAGCGGCATATTTGGGGGCGTGCTTTCACGGAACCGGCAGACGTCAAACCGCCCCACATTAGACCGCTGGATGATTGTTCTAATCAAGTAATCAATTAATGCGCCTTTATTAAATAGCTACTGTCATTAAATGAATACATTTAACGCCGGCGACTGGTGCTTTCAAGCGAATCCAGGGGACCGCTCCAAGCACGACGTTATTCGAGTGTCAGGCGCCTGGTAGACCTGTCGGGTAAAGTTGGACGAAAAAAGTTTCGGCCTAATCATCGCTGATAGGAAGCAAAGATTTTCTTTATAAAGAGGCGTTTTTTTTCGCTCAGAAGCGGCATATTTGGGGGCGTGCTTTCACGGAACCGGCAGACGTCAAACCGCCCCACATTAGACCGCTGGATGATTGTTCTAATCAAGTAATCGATTAATGCGCCTTTATTAAATAGCTACTGTCATTAAATGAATACATTTAACGCCGGCGACTGGTGCTTTCAAGCGAATCCAGGGGACCGCTCCAAGCACGACGTTATTCGAGTGTCAGGCGCCTGGTAGACCTGTCGGGTAAAGTTGGACGAAAAAAGTTTCGGCCTAATCATCGCTGATAGGAAGCAAAGATTTTCTTTATAAAGAGGCGTTTTTTTTCGCTCAGAAGCGGCATATTTGGGGACGTGCTTTCACGGAACCGGCAGACGTCAAACCGCCCCACATTAGACCGCTGGATGATTGTTCTAATCAAGTAATCAATTAATGCGCCTTTATTAAATAGCTACTGTCATTAAATGAATACATTTAACGCCGGCGACTGGTGCTTTCAAGCGAATCCAGGGGACCGCTCCAAGCACGACGTTAGTCGAGTGTCAGGCGCCTGGTTGACCTGTCGGGTAAAGTTGGACGAAAAAAGTTTCGGCCTAATCATCGCTGATAGGAAGCAAAGATTTTCTTTATAAAGAGGCGTTTTTTTTTCGCTCAGAAGCGGCCTATTTGGGGGCGTGCTTTCACGGAACCGGCAGACGTCAAACCGCCCCACATTAGACCGCTGGATGATTGTTCTAATAAAGTAATCAATTAATGCGCCTTTATTAAAGAGCTACTGTCATTAAATGAATACATTTAACGCCGGCGACTGGTGCTTTCAAGCGAATCCAGGGGACCGCTCCAAGCACGACGTTATTCGAGTGTCAGGCGCCTGGTTGACCTGTCGGGTAAAGTTGGACGAAAAAAGTTTCGGCCTAATCATCGCTGATAGGAAGCAAAGATTTTCTTTATAAAGAGGCGTTTTTTTTCGCTCAGAAGCGGCCTATTTGGGGGCGTGCTTTCACGGAACCGGCAGACGTCAAACCGCCCCACATTAGACCGCTGGATGATTGTTCTAATAAAGTAATCAATTAATGCGCCTTTATTAAAGAGCTACTGTCATTAAATGAATACATTTAACGCCGGCGACTGGTGCTTTCAAGCGAATCCAGGGGACCGCTCCAAGCACGACGTTATTCGAGTGTCAGGCGCCTGGTAGACCTGTCGGGTAAAGTTGGACGAAAAACGTTTCGGCCTAATCATCGCTGATAGGAAGCAAAGATTTTCTTTATAAAGAGGCGTTTTTTTTCGCTCAGAAGCGGCCTATTTGGGGGCGTGCTTTCACGGAACCGGCACACGTCAAACCGCCCCACATTAGACCGCTGGATGATTGTTCTAATCAAGTAATCAATTAATGCGCCTTTATTAAAGAGCTACTGTCATTAAATGAATACATTTAACGCCGGCGACTGGTGCTTTCAAGCGAATCCAGGGGACCGCTCCAAGCACGACGTTATTCGAGTGTCAGGCGCCTGGTAGACCTGTCGGGTAAAGTTGGACGAAAAAAGTTTCGGCCTAATCATCGCTGATAGGAGGCAAAGATTTTCTTTATAAAGAGGCGTTTTTTTTCGCTCAGAAGCGGCCTATTTGGGGGCGTGCTTTCACGGAACCGGCACACGTCAAACCGCCCCACATTAGACCGCTGGATGATTGTTCTAATCAAGTAATCAATTAATGCGCCTTTATTAAAGAGCTACTGTCATTAAATGAATACATTTAACGCCGGCGACTGGTGCTTTCAAGCGAATCCAGGGGACCGCTCCAAGCACGACGTTATTCGAGTGTCAGGCGCCTGGTAGACCTGTCGGGTAAAGTTGGACGAAAAAAGTTTCGGCCTAATCATCGCTGATAGGAAGCAAAGATTTTCTTTATAAAGAGGCGTTTTTTTTCGCTCAGAAGCGGCCTATTTGGGGGCGTGCTTTCACGGAACCGGCACACGTCAAACCGCCCCACATTAGACCGCTGGATGATTGTTCTAATCAAGTAATCAATTAATGCGCCTTTATTAAAGAGCTACTGTCATTAAATGAATACATTTAACGCCGGCGACTGGTGCTTTCAAGCGAATCCAGGGGACCGCTCCAAGCACGACGTTATTCGAGTGTCAGGCGCCTGGTAGACCTGTCGGGTAAAGTTGGACGAAAAAAGTTTCGGCCTAATCATCGCTGATAGGAGGCAAAGATTTTCTTTATAAAGAGGCGTTTTTTTTCGCTCAGAAGCGGCCTATTTGGGGGCGTGCTTTCACGGAACCGGCACACGTCAAACCGCCCCACATTAGACCGCTGGATGATTGTTCTAATCAAGTAATCAATTAATGCGCCTTTATTAAAGAGCTACTGTCATTAAATGAATACATTTAACGCCGGCGACTGGTGCTTTCAAGCGAATCCAGGGGACCGCTCCAAGCACGACGTTATTCGAGTGTCAGGCGCCTGGTAGACCTGTCGGGTAAAGTTGGACGAAAAAAGTTTCGGCCTAATCATCGCTGATAGGAAGCAAAGATTTTCTTTATAAAGAGGCGTTTTTTTTCGCTCAGAAGCGGCCTATTTGGGGGCGTGCTTTCACGGAACCGGCACACGTCAAACCGCCCCACATTAGACCGCTGGATGATTGTTCTAATCAAGTAATCAATTAATGCGCCTTTATTAAATAGCTACTGTCATTAAATGAATACATTTAACGCCGGCGACTGGTGCTTTCAAGCGAATCCAGGGGACCGCTCCAAGCACGACGTTATTCGAGTGTCAGGCGCCTGGTAGACCTGTCGGGTAAAGTTGGACGAAAAAAGTTTCGGCCTAATCATCGCTGATAGGAGGCAAAGATTTTCTTTATAAAGAGGCGTTTTTTTTCGCTCAGAAGCGGCCTATTTGGGGGCGTGCTTTCACGGAACCGGCAGACGTCAAACCGCCCCACATTAGACCGCTGGATGATTGTTCTAATCAAGTAATCAATAATGCGCCTTTATTAAATAGCTACTGTCATTAAATGAATACATTTAACGCCGGCGACTGGTGCTTTCAAGCGAATCCAGGGGACCGCTCCAAGCACGACGTTATTCGAGTGTCAGGCGCCTGGTAGACCTGTCGGGTAAAGTTGGACGAAAAAAGTTTCGGCCTAATCATCGCTGATAGGAGGCAAAGATTTTCTTTATAAAGAGGCGTTTTTTTTCGCTCAGAAGCGGCCTATTTGGGGGCGTGCTTTCACGGAACCGGCACACGTCAAACCGCCCCACATTAGACCGCTGGATGATTGTTCTAATCAAGTAATCAATAATGCGCCTTTATTAAAGAGCTACTGTCATTAAATGAATACATTTAACGCCGGCGACTGGTGCTTTCAAGCGAATCCAGGGGACCGCTCCAAGCACGACGTTATTCGAGTGTCAGGCGCCTGGTAGACCTGTCGGGTAAAGTTGGACGAAAAAAGTTTCGGCCTAATCATCGCTGATAGGAGGCAAAGATTTTCTTTATAAAGAGGCGTTTTTTTTCGCTCAGAAGCGGCCTATTTGGGGGCGTGCTTTCACGGAACCGGCACACGTCAAACCGCCCCACATTAGACCGCTGGATGATTGTTCTAATCAAGTAATCAATAATGCGCCTTTATTAAATAGCTACTGTCATTAAATGAATACATTTAACGCCGGCGACTGGTGCTTTCAAGCGAATCCAGGGGACCGCTCCAAGCACGACGTTATTCGAGTGTCAGGCGCCTGGTAGACCTGTCGGGTAAAGTTGGACGAAAAAAGTTTCGGCCTAATCATCGCTGATAGGAGGCAAAGATTTTCTTTATAAAGAGGCGTTTTTTTTCGCTCAGAAGCGGCCTATTTGGGGGCGTGCTTTCACGGAACCGGCAGACGTCAAACCGCCCCACATTAGACCGCTGGATGATTGTTCTAATCAAGTAATCAATAATGCGCCTTTATTAAAGAGCTACTGTCATTAAATGAATACATTTAACGCCGGCGACTGGTGCTTTCAAGCGAATCCAGGGGACCGCTCCAAGCACGACGTTATTCGAGTGTCAGGCGCCTGGTAGACCTGTCGGGTAAAGTTGGACGAAAAAAGTTTCGGCCTAATCATCGCTGATAGGAGGCAAAGATTTTCTTTATAAAGAGGCGTTTTTTTTCGCTCAGAAGCGGCCTATTTGGGGGCGTGCTTTCACGGAACCGGCACACGTCAAACCGCCCCACATTAGACCGCTGGATGATTGTTCTAATCAAGTAATCAATTAATGCGCCTTTATTAAAGAGATACTGTCATTAAATGAATACATTTAACGCCGGCGACTGGTGCTTTCAAGCGAATCCAGGGGACCGCTCCAAGCACGACGTTATTCGAGTGTCAGGCGCCTGGTAGACCTGTCGGGTAAAGTTGGACGAAAAAAGTTTCGGCCTAATCATCGCTGATAGGAAGCAAAGATTTTCTTTATAAAGAGGCGTTTTTTTTCGCTCAGAAGCGGCCTATTTGGGGGCGTGCTTTCACGGAACCGGCAGACGTCAAACCGCCCCACATTAGACCGCTGGATGATTGTTCTAATCAAGTAATCAATAATGCGCCTTTATTAAAGAGCTACTGTCATTAAATGAATACATTTAACGCCGGCGACTGGTGCTTTCAAGCGAATCCAGGGGACCGCTCCAAGCACGACGTTAGTCGAGTGTCAGGCGCCTGGTAGACCTGTCGGGTAAAGTTGGACAAAAAAAGTTTCGGCCTAATCATCGCTGATAGGAGGCAAAGATTTTCTTTATAAAGAGGCGTTTTTTTTCGCTCAGAAGCGGCCTATTTGGGGGCGTGCTTTCACGGAACCGGCAGACGTCAAACCGCCCCACATTAGACCGCTGGATGATTGTTCTAATCAAGTAATCAATAATGCGCCTTTATTAAAGAGCTACTGTCATTAAATGAATACATTTAACGCCGGCGACTGGTGCTTTCAAGCGAATCCAGGGGACCGCTCCAAGCACGACGTTAGTCGAGTGTCAGGCGCCTGGTAGACCTGTCGGGTGAAGTTGGACGAAAAAAGGTTTCGGCCTAATCATCGCTGATAGGAGGCAAAGATTTTCTTTATAAAGAGGCGTTTTTTTTTCGCTCAGAAGCGGCCTATTTGGGGGCGTGCTTTCACGGAACCGGCAGACGTCAAACCGCCCCACATTAGACCGCTGGATGATTGTTCTAATCAAGTAATCAATAATGCGCCTTTATTAAAGAGCTACTGTCATTAAATGAATACATTTAACGCCGGCGACTGGTGCTTTCAAGCGAATCCAGGGGACCGCTCCAAGCACGACGTTAGTCGAGTGTCAGGCGCCTGGTAGACCTGTCGGGTGAAGTTGGACGAAAAAAGTTTCGGCCTAATCATCGCTGATAGGAGGCAAAGATTTTCTTTATAAAGAGGCGTTTTTTTTCGCTCAGAAGCGGCCTATTTGGGGGCGTGCTTTCACGCAACCGGCACACGTCAAACCGCCCCATATTAGACCGCTGGATGATTGTTCTAATAAAGTAATCAATTAATGCGCCTTTATTAAATAAGTACGGTCATTATAGGAATACATTTAACGCCCGCGACTGCTGCTTTCAAGCGAATCCAGGGCACCGCTGCAAGCACGACGCTAGTCGAGTGTCAGGCGCCTGGTAGACCTGTCGGGTAAAGTTGGACGAAAACAGTTTCGGACTAATCATCGCTGATAGGAGGCAAAGATTTTCTTTATAAAGAGGCGTTTTTTTTTTTCGCTCAGAAGCGGCCTATTTGGGGGCGTGCTTTCACGCAACCGGCACACGTCAAACCGCCCCATATTAGACCGCTGGATGATTGTTCTAATAAAGTAATCAATTAATGCGCCTTTATTAAATAACTACGGTCATTATAGGAATACATTTAACGCCCGCGACTGCTGCTTTCAAGCGAATCCAGGGCACCGCTGCAAGCACGACGTTAGTCGAGTGTCAGGCGCCTGGTAGACCTGTCGGGTAAAGTTGGACGAAAACAGTTTCGGCCTAATCATCGCTGATAGGAAGCAAAGATTTTCTTTATAAAGAGGCGTTTTTTTTTTCGCTCAGAAGCGGCCTATTTGGGGGCGTGCTTTCACGCAACCGGCACACGTCAAACCGCCCCATATTAGACCGCTGGATGATTGTTCTAATAAAGTAATCAATTAATGCGCCTTTATTAAATAACTACGGTCATTATAGGAATACATTTAACGCCCGCGACTGCTGCTTTCAAGCGAATCCAGGGGACCGCTCCAAGCACGACGCTAGTCGAGTGTCAGGCGCCTGGTAGACCTGTCGGGTAAAGTTGGACGAAAACAGTTTCGGCCTAATCATCGCTGATAGGAGGCAAAGATTTTCTTTATAAAGAGGCGTTTTTTTTTTCGCTCAGAAGCGGCCTATTTGGGGGCGTGCTTTCACGCAACCGGCACACGTCAAACCGCCCCACATTAGACCGCTGGATGATTGTTCTAATAAAGTAATCAATTAATGCGCCTTTATTAAATAACTACAGTCATTATATGAATACATTTAACGCCCGCGACTGGTGCTTTCAAGCGAATCCAGGGGACCGCTGCAAGCACGACGTTAGTCGAGTGTCAGGCGCCTGGTAGACCTGTCGGGTAAAGTTGGACGAAAAAAGGTTTCGGCCTAATCATCGCTGATAGGAGGCAAAAATTTTCTTTATAAAGAGGCGTTTTTTTTTTCGCTCAGAAGCGGCCTATTTGGGGGCGTGCTTTCACGCAACCGGCACACGTCAAACCGCCCCACATTAGACCGCTGGATGATTGTTCTAATAAAGTAATCAATTAATGCGCCTTTATTAAATAACTACGGTCATTATAGGAATACATTTAACGCCCGCGACTGCTGCTTTCAAGCGAATCCAGGGGACCGCTCCAAGCACGACGCTAGTCGAGTGTCAGGCGCCTGGTAGACCTGTCGGGTAAAGTTGGACGAAAAAAGTTTCGGCCTAATCATCGCTGATAGGAGGCAAAGATTTTCTTTATAAAGAGGCGTTTTTTTTTTCGCTCAGAAGCGGCCTATTTGGGGGCGTGCTTTCACGCAACCGGCACACGTCAAACCGCCCCACATTAGACCGCTGGATGATTGTTCTAATAAAGTAATCAATTAATGCGCCTTTATTAAATAACTACGGTCATTATAGGAATACATTTAACGCCCGCGACTGCTGCTTTCAAGCGAATCCAGGGGACCGCTCCAAGCACGACGCTAGTCGAGTGTCAGGCGCCTGGTAGACCTGTCGGGTAAAGTTGGACGAAAACAGTTTCGGCCTAATCATCGCTGATAGGAGGCAAAGATTTTCTTTATAAAGAGGCGTTTTTTTTTTCGCTCAGAAGCGGCCTATTTGGGGGCGTGCTTTCACGCAACCGGCACACGTCAAACCGCCCCACATTAGACCGCTGGATGATTGTTCTAATAAAGTAATCAATTAATGCGCCTTTATTAAATAACTACGGTCATTATAGGAATACATTTAACGCCCGCGACTGCTGCTTTCAAGCGAATCCAGGGGACCGCTCCAAGCACGACGCTAGTCGAGTGTCAGGCGCCTGGTAGACCTGTCGGGTA
The DNA here is from genome assembly GCF_016920785.2 of Ixodes scapularis. Lineage (NCBI taxonomy): Eukaryota > Metazoa > Arthropoda > Arachnida > Ixodida > Ixodidae > Ixodes > Ixodes scapularis. The sequence goes on along the minus strand of NW_024610072.1, from coordinate 21,014 downwards.
AAGTTGGACGAAAAAAGTTTCGGCCTAATCATCGCTGATAGGAGGCAAAGATTTTCTTTATAAAGAGGCGTTTTTTTTTTCGCTCAGAAGCGGCCTATTTGGGGGCGTGCTTTCACGCAACCGGCACACGTCAAACCGCCCCACATTAGACCGCTGGATGATTGTTCTAATAAAGTAATCAATTAATGCGCCTTTATTAAATAACTACGGTCGTTATAGGAATACATTTAACGCCCGCGACTGCTGCTTTCAAGCGAATCCAGGGGACCGCTCCAAGCACGACGCTAGTCGAGTGTCAGGCGCCTGGTAGACCTGTCGGGTAAAGTTGGACGAAAACATTTTCGGCCTAATCATCGCTGATAGGCGGCAAAGATTTTCTTTATAAAGAGGCGTTTTTTTTTTCGCTCAGAAGCGGCCTATTTGGGGGCGTGCTTTCACGCAACCGGCACACGTCAAACCGCCCCCTATTAGACCGCTGGATGATTGTTCTAATAAAGTAATCAATTAATGCACCTTTATTAAATAACTACGGTCATTATAGGAATACATTTAACGCCCGCGACTGCTGCTTTCAAGCGAATCCAGGGGACCGCTCCAAGCACGACGTTAGTCGAGTGTCAGGCGCCTGGTAGACCTGTCGGGTAAAGTTGGACGAAAACAGTTTCGGCCTAATCATCGCTGATAGGAGGCAAAGATTTTCTTCATAAAGAGGCGTTTTTTTTTTCGCTCAGAAGCGGCCTATTTGGGGGCGTGCTTTCACGCAACCGGCACACGTCAAACCGCCCCATATTAGACCGCTGGATGATTGTTCTAATAAAGTAATCAATTAATGCGCCTTTATTAAATAACTACGGTCATTATATGAATACATTTAACGCCCGCGACTGGTGCTTTCAAGCGAATCCAGGGGACCGCTCCAAGCACGACGTTAGTCGAGTGTCAGGCGCCTGGTAGACCTGTCGGGTAAAGTTGGACGAAAACAGTTTCGGCCTAATCATCGCTGATAGGCGGCAAAGATTTTCTTTATAAAGAGGCGTTTTTTTTTTTCGCTCAGAAGCGGCCTATTTGGGGGCGTGCTTTCACGCAACCGGCACACGTCAAACCGCCCCATATTAGACCGCTGGATGATTGTTCTAATAAAGTAATCAATTAATGCGCCTTTATTAAATAACTACGGTCATTATATGAATACATTTAACGCCCGCGACTGCTGCTTTCAAGCGAATCCAGGGGACCGCTCCAAGCACGACGTTAGTCGAGTGTCAGGCGCCTGGTAGACCTGTCGGGTAAAGTTGGACGAAAACAGTTTCGGCCTAATCATCGCTGATAGGCGGCAAAGATTTTCTTTATAAAGAGGCGTTTTTTTTTTTTCGCTCAGAAGCGACCTATTTGGGGGCGTGCTTTCACGCAACCGGCACACGTCAAACCGCCCCATATTAGACCGCTGGATGATTGTTCTAATAAAGTAATCAATTAATGCGCCTTTATTAAATAACTACGGTCATTATATGAATACATTTAACGCCCGCGACTGCTGCTTTCAAGCGAATCCAGGGGACCGCTCCAAGCACGACGCTAGTCGAGTGTCAGGCGCCTGGTAGACCTGTCGGGTAAAGTTGGACGAAAACAGTTTCGGCCTAATCATCGCTGATAGGAGGCAAAGATTTTCTTTATAATGAGGCGTTTTTTTTTTCGCTCAGAAGCGGCCTATTTGGGGGCGTGCTTTCACGCAACCGGCACACGTCAAACCGCCCCATATTAGACCGCTGGATGATTGTTCTAATAAAGTAATCAATTAATGCGCCTTTATTAAATAACTACGGTCATTATATGAATACATTTAACGCCCGCGACTGGTGCTTTCAAGCGAATCCAGGGGACCGCTGCAAGCACGACGCTAGTCGAGTGTCAGGCGCCTGGTAGACCTGTCGGGTAAAGTTGGACGAAAACAGTTTCGGCCTAATCATCGCTGATAGGAGGCAAAGATTTTCTTTATAAAGAGGCGTTTTTTTTTTCGCTCAGAAGCGGCCTATTTGGGGGCGTGCTTTCACGCAACCGGCACACGTCAAACCGCCCCATATTAGACCGCTGGATGATTGTTCTAATAAAGTAATCAATTAATGCGCCTTTATTAAATAACTACGGTCATTATATGAATACATTTAACGCCCGCGACTGGTGCTTTCAAGCGAATCCAGGGGACCGCTGCAAGCACGACGTTAGTCGAGTGTCAGGCGCCTGGTAGACCTGTCGGGTAAAGTTGGACGAAAACAGTTTCGGCCTAATCATCGCTGATAGGAGGCAAAGATTTTCTTTATAAAGAGGCGTTTTTTTTTTCGCTCAGAAGCGGCCTATTTGGGGGCGTGCTTTCACGCAACCGGCACACGTCAAACCGCCCCATATTAGACCGCTGGATGATTGTTCTAATAAAGTAATCAATTAATGCGCCTTTATTAAATAACTACGGTCATTATATGAATACATTTAACGCCCGCGACTGGTGCTTTCAAGCGAATCCAGGGGACCGCTGCAAGCACGACGTTAGTCGAGTGTCAGGCGCCTGGTAGACCTGTCGGGTAAAGTTGGACGAAAACAGTTTCGGCCTAATCATCGCTGATAGGAGGCAAAGATTTTCTTTATAAAGAGGCGTTTTTTTTTTCGCTCAGAAGCGGCCTATTTGGGGGCGTGCTTTCACGCAACCGGCACACGTCAAACCGCCCCATATTAGACCGCTGGATGATTGTTCTAATAAAGTAATCAATTAATGCGCCTTTATTAAATAACTACGGTCATTATATGAATACATTTAACGCCCGCGACTGGTGCTTTCAAGCGAATCCAGGGGACCGCTGCAAGCACGACGCTAGTCGAGTGTCAGGCGCCTGGTAGACCTGTCGGGTAAAGTTGGACGAAAACAGTTTCGGCCTAATCATCGCTGATAGGAGGCAAAGATTTTCTTTATAAAGAGGCGTTTTTTTTTCGCTCAGAAGCGGCCTATTTGGGGGCGTGCTTTCACGCAACCGGCACACGTCAAACCGCCCCATATTAGACCGCTGGATGATTGTTCTAATAAAGTAATCAATTAATGCGCCTTTATTAAATAACTACGGTCATTATATGAATACATTTAACGCCCGCGACTGGTGCTTTCAAGCGAATCCAGGGGACCGCTGCAAGCACGACGTTAGTCGAGTGTCAGGCGCCTGGTAGACCTGTCGGGTAAAGTTGGACGAAAACAGTTTCGGCCTAATCATCGCTGATAGGAGGCAAAGATTTTCTTTATAAAGAGGCGTTTTTTTTTTCGCTCAGAAGCGGCCTATTTGGGGGCGTGCTTTCACGCAACCGGCACACGTCAAACCGCCCCATATTAGACCGCTGGATGATTGTTCTAATAAAGTAATCAATTAATGCGCCTTTATTAAATAACCACGGTCATTATAGGAATACATTTAACGCCCGCGACTGCTGCTTTCATGCGAATCCAGGGGACCGCTGCAAGCACGACGCTAGTCGAGTGTCAGGCGCCTGGTAGACCTGTCGGGTAAAGTTGGACGAAAACAGTTTCGGCCTAATCATCGCTGATAGGAGGCAAAAATTTTCTTTATAAAGAGGCGTTTTTTTTTTTCGCTCAGAAGCGGCCTATTTGGGGGCGTGCTTTCACGCAACCGGCACACGTCAAACCGCCCCATATTAGACCGCTGGATGATTGTTCTAATAAAGTAATCAATTAATGCGCCTTTATTAAATAACTACGGTCATTATAGGAATACATTTAACGCCCGCGACTGCTGCTTTCAAGCGAATCCAGGGGACCGCTCCAAGCACGACGCTAGTCGAGTGTCAGGCGCCTGGTAGACCTGTCGGGTAAAGTTGGACGAAAACAGTTTCGGCCTAATCATCGCTGATAGGAGGCAAAAATTTTCTTTATAAAGAGGCGTTTTTTTTTTTCGCTCAGAAGCGGCCTATTTGGGGGCGTGCTTTCACGCAACCGGCACACGTCAAACCGCCCCATATTAGACCGCTGGATGATTGTTCTAATAAAGTAATCAATTAATGCGCCTTTATTAAATAACTACGGTCATTATAGGAATACATTTAACGCCCGCGACTGGTGCTTTCAAGCGAATCCAGGGGACCGCTGCAAGCACGACGCTAGTCGAGTGTCAGGCGCCTGGTAGACCTGTCGGGTAAAGTTGGACGAAAACAGTTTCGGCCTAATCATCGCTGATAGGAGGCAAAGATTTTCTTTATAAAGAGGCGTTTTTTTTTTTTCGCTCAGAAGCGGCCTATTTGGGGGCGTGCTTTCACGCAACCGGCACACGTCAAACCGCCCCATATTAGACCGCTGGATGATTGTTCTAATAAAGTAATCAATTAATGCGCCTTTATTAAATAACTACGGTCATTATATGAATACATTTAACGCCCGCGACTGCTGCTTTCAAGCGAATCCAGGGGACCGCTCCAAGCACGACGTTAGTCGAGTGTCAGGCGCCTGGTAGACCTGTCGGGTAAAGTTGGACGAAAACAGTTTCGGCCTAATCATCGCTGATAGGAGGCAAAGATTTTCTTTATAAAGAGGCGTTTTTTTTTCGCTCAGAAGCGGCCTATTTGGGGGCGTGCTTTCACGCAACCGGCACACGTCAAACCGCCCCATATTAGACCGCTGGATGATTGTTCTAATAAAGTAATCAATTAATGCGCCTTTATTAAATAACTACGGTCATTATAGGAATACATTTAACGCCCGCGACTGCTGCTTTCAAGCGAATCCAGGGGACCGCTCCAAGCACGACGCTAGTCGAGTGTCAGGCGCCTGGTAGACATGTCGGGTAAAGTTGGACGAAAACAGTTTCGGCCTAATCATCGCTGATAGGAGGCAAAGATTTTCTTTATAAAGAGGCGTTTTTTTTTTTCGCTCAGAAGCGGCCTATTTGGGGGCGTGCTTTCACGCAACCGGCACACGTCAAACCGCCCCATATTAGACCGCTGGATGATTGTTCTAATAAAGTAATCAATTAATGCGCCTTTATTAAATAACTACGGTCATTATATGAATACATTTAACGCCCGCGACTGCTGCTTTCAAGCGAATCCAGGGGACCGCTCCAAGCACGACGCTAGTCGAGTGTCAGGCGCCTGGTAGACATGTCGGGTAAAGTTGGACGAAAACAGTTTCGGCCTAATCATCGCTGATAGGAGGCAAAGATTTTCTTTATAAAGAGGCGTTTTTTTTTTTCGCTCAGAAGCGGCCTATTTGGGGGCGTGCTTTCACGCAACCGGCACACGTCAAACCGCCCCACATTAGACCGCTGGATGATTGTTCTAATAAAGTAATCAATTAATGCGCCTTTATTAAATAACTACGGTCATTATATGAATACATTTAACGCCCGCGACTGCTGCTTTCAAGCGAATCCAGGGGACCGCTCCAAGCACGACGCTAGTCGAGTGTCAGGCGCCTGGTAGACATGTCGGGTAAAGTTGGACGAAAACAGTTTCGGCCTAATCATCGCTGATAGGAGGCAAAGATTTTCTTTATAAAGAGGCGTTTTTTTTTTCGCTCAGAAGCGGCCTATTTGGGGGCGTGCTTTCACGCAACCGGCACACGTCAAACCGCCCCATATTAGACCGCTGGATGATTGTTCTAATAAAGTAATCAATTAATGCGCCTTTATTAAATAACTACGGTCATTATAGGAATACATTTAACGCCCGCGACTGCTGCTTTCAAGCGAATCCAGGGGACCGCTCCAAGCACGACGCTAGTCGAGTGTCAGGCGCCTGGTAGACATGTCGGGTAAAGTTGGACGAAAACAGTTTCGGCCTAATCATCGCTGATAGGAGGCAAAGATTTTCTTTATAAAGAGGCGTTTTTTTTTTTCGCTCAGAAGCGGCCTATTTGGGGGCGTGCTTTCACGCAACCGGCACACGTCAAACCGCCCCATATTAGACCGCTGGATGATTGTTCTAATAAAGTAATCAATTAATGCGCCTTTATTAAATAACTACGGTCATTATAGGAATACATTTAACGCCCGCGACTGCTGCTTTCAAGCGAATCCAGGGGACCGCTCCAAGCACGACGCTAGTCGAGTGTCAGGCGCCTGGTAGACATGTCGGGTAAAGTTGGACGAAAACAGTTTCGGCCTAATCATCGCTGATAGGAGGCAAAGATTTTCTTTATAAAGAGGCGTTTTTTTTTTCGCTCAGAAGCGGCCTATTTGGGGGCGTGCTTTCACGCAACCGGCACACGTCAAACCGCCCCATATTAGACCGCTGGATGATTGTTCTAATAAAGTAATCAATTAATGCGCCTTTATTAAATAACTACGGTCATTATAGGAATACATTTAACGCCCGCGACTGCTGCTTTCAAGCGAATCCAGGGGACCGCTCCAAGCACGACGCTAGTCGAGTGTCAGGCGCCTGGTAGACATGTCGGGTAAAGTTGGACGAAAACAGTTTCGGCCTAATCATCGCTGATAGGAGGCAAAGATTTTCTTTATAAAGAGGCGTTTTTTTTTTCGCTCAGAAGCGGCCTATTTGGGGGCGTGCTTTCACGCAACCGGCACACGTCAAACCGCCCCATATTAGACCGCTGGATGATTGTTCTAATAAAGTAATCAATTAATGCGCCTTTATTAAATAACCACGGTCATTATAGGAATACATTTAACGCCCGCGACTGCTGCTTTCAAGCGAATCCAGGGGACCGCTGCAAGCACGACGCTAGTCGAGTGTCAGGCGCCTGGTAGACCTGTCGGGTAAAGTTGGACGAAAACAGTTTCGGCCTAATCATCGCTGATAGGAGGCAAAGATTTTCTTTATAAAGAGGCGTTTTTTTTTTCGCTCAGAAGCGGCCTATTTGGGGGCGTGCTTTCACGCAACCGGCACACGTCAAACCGCCCCATATTAGACCGCTGGATGATTGTTCTAATAAAGTAATCAATTAATGCGCCTTTATTAAATAACTACGGTCATTATAGGAATACATTTAACGCCCGCGACTGGTGCTTTCAAGCGAATCCAGGGGACCGCTGCAAGCACGACGCTAGTCGAGTGTCAGGCGCCTGGTAGACCTGTCGGGTAAAGTTGGACGAAAACAGTTTCGGCCTAATCATCGCTGATAGGAGGCAAAGATTTTCTTTATAAAGAGGCGTTTTTTTTTTTCGCTCAGAAGCGGCCTATTTGGGGGCGTGCTTTCACGCAACCGGCACACGTCAAACCGCCCCATATTAGACCGCTGGATGATTGTTCTAATAAAGTAATCAATTAATGCGCCTTTATTAAATAACTACGGTCATTATATGAATACATTTAACGCCCGCGACTGCTGCTTTCAAGCGAATCCAGGGGACCGCTCCAAGCACGACGCTAGTCGAGTGTCAGGCGCCTGGTAGACATGTCGGGTAAAGTTGGACGAAAACAGTTTCGGCCTAATCATCGCTGATAGGAGGCAAAGATTTTTTTTATAAAGAGGCGTTTTTTTTTTCGCTCAGAAGCGGCCTATTTGGGGGCGTGCTTTCACGCAACCGGCACACGTCAAACCGCCCCACATTAGACCGCTGGATGATTGTTCTAATAAAGTAATCAATTAATGCGCCTTTATTAAATAACTACGGTCATTATATGAATACATTTAACGCCCGCGACTGCTGCTTTCAAGCGAATCCAGGGGACCGCTCCAAGCACGACGCTAGTCGAGTGTCAGGCGCCTGGTAGACATGTCGGGTAAAGTTGGACGAAAACAGTTTCGGCCTAATCATCGCTGATAGGAGGCAAAGATTTTCTTTATAAAGAGGCGTTTTTTTTTTCGCTCAGAAGCGGCCTATTTGGGGGCGTGCTTTCACGCAACCGGCACACGTCAAACCGCCCCATATTAGACCGCTGGATGATTGTTCTAATAAAGTAATCAATTAATGCGCCTTTATTAAATACGTACGGTCATTATAGGAATACATTTAACGCCCGCGACTGCTGCTTTCAAGCGAATCCAGGGGACCGCTCCAAGCACGACGCTAGTCGAGTGTCAGGCGCCTGGTAGACATGTCGGGTAAAGTTGGACGAAAACAGTTTCGGCCTAATCATCGCTGATAGGAGGCAAAGATTTTCTTTATAAAGAGGCGTTTTTTTTTTTCGCTCAGAAGCGGCCTATTTGGGGGCGTGCTTTCACGCAACCGGCACACGTCAAACCGCCCCATATTAGACCGCTGGATGATTGTTCTAATAAAGTAATCAATTAATGCGCCTTTATTAAATAACTACGGTCATTATAGGAATACATTTAACGCCCGCGACTGCTGCTTTCAAGCGAATCCAGGGGACCGCTCCAAGCACGACGCTAGTCGAGTGTCAGGCGCCTGGTAGACATGTCGGGTAAAGTTGGACGAAAACAGTTTCGGCCTAATCATCGCTGATAGGAGGCAAAGATTTTCTTTATAAAGAGGCGTTTTTTTTTTTTGCTCAGAAGCGGCCTATTTGGGGGCGTGCTTTCACGCAACCGGCACACGTCAAACCGCCCCATATTAGACCGCTGGATGATTGTTCTAATAAAGTAATCAATTAATGCGCCTTTATTAAATAACTACGGTCATTATAGGAATACATTTAACGCCCGCGACTGCTGCTTTCAAGCGAATCCAGGGGACCGCTCCAAGCACGACGCTAGTCGAGTGTCAGGCGCCTGGTAGACATGTCGGGTAAAGTTGGACGAAAACAGTTTCGGCCTAATCATCGCTGATAGGAGGCAAAGATTTTCTTTATAAAGAGGCGTTTTTTTTTTCGCTCAGAAGCGGCCTATTTGGGGGCGTGCTTTCACGCAACCGGCACACGTCAAACCGCCCCATATTAGACCGCTGGATGATTGTTCTAATAAAGTAATCAATTAATGCGCCTTTATTAAATAACTACGGTCATTATAGGAATACATTTAACGCCCGCGACTGCTGCTTTCAAGCGAATCCAGGGGACCGCTCCAAGCACGACGCTAGTCGAGTGTCAGGCGCCTGGTAGACCTGTCGGGTAAAGTTGGACGAAAACAGTTTCGGCCTAATCATCGCTGATAGGAGGCAAAGATTTTCTTTATAAAGAGGCTTTTTTTTTTCGCTCAGAAGCGGCCTATTTGGGGGCGTGCTTTCACGCAACCGGCACACGTCAAACCGCCCCACATTAGACCGCTGGATGATTGTTCTAATAAAGTAATCAATTAATGCGCCTTTATTAAATAACTACGGTCATTATATGAATACATTTAACGCCCGCGACTGCTGCTTTCAAGCGAATCCAGGGGACCGCTCCAAGCACGACGCTAGTCGAGTGTCAGGCGCCTGGTAGACCTGTCGGGTAAAGTTGGACGAAAACAGTTTCGGCCTAATCATCGCTGATAGGAGGCAAAGATTTTCTTTATAAAGAGGCTTTTTTTTTTCGCTCAGAAGCGGCCTATTTGGGGGCGTGCTTTCACGCAACCGGCACACGTCAAACCGCCCCATATTAGACCGCTGGATGATTGTTCTAATAAAGTAATCAATTAATGCGCCTTTATTAAATAACTACGGTCATTATATGAATACATTTAACGCCCGCGACTGCTGCTTTCAAGCGAATCCAGGGGACCGCTCCAAACACGACGCTAGTCGAGTGTCAGGCGCCTGGTAGACCTGTCGGGTAAAGTTGGACGAAAACAGTTTCGGCCTAATCATCGCTGATAGGAGGCAAAGATTTTCTTTATAAAGAGGCTTTTTTTTTTCGCTCAGAAGCGGCCTATTTGGGGGCGTGCTTTCACGCAACCGGCACACGTCAAACCGCCCCACATTAGACCGCTGGATGATTGTTCTAATAAAGTAATCAATTAATGCGCCTTTATTAAATAACTACAGTCATTATATGAATACATTTAACGCCCGCGACTGCTGCTTTCAAGCGAATCCAGGGGACCGCTCCAAGCACGACGCTAGTCGAGTGTCAGGCGCCTGGTAGACCTGTCGGGTAAAGTTGGACGAAAACAGTTTCGGCCTAATCATCGCTGATAGGAGGCAAAGATTTTCTTTATAAAGAGGCTTTTTTTTTTCGCTCAGAAGCGGCCTATTTGGGGGCGTGCTTTCACGCAACCGGCACACGTCAAACCGCCCCATATTAGACCGCTGGATGATTGTTCTAATAAAGTAATCAATTAATGCGCCTTTATTAAATAACTACGGTCATTATATGAATACATTTAACGCCCGCGACTGCTGCTTTCAAGCGAATCCAGGGGACCGCTCCAAGCACGACGCTAGTCGAGTGTCAGGCGCCTGGTAGACCTGTCGGGTAAAGTTGGACGAAAACAGTTTCGGCCTAATCATCGCTGATAGGAGGCAAAGATTTTCTTTATAAAGAGGCTTTTTTTTTTCGCTCAGAAGCGGCCTATTTGGGGGCGTGCTTTCACGCAACCGGCACACGTCAAACCGCCCCATATTAGACCGCTGGATGATTGTTCTAATAAAGTAATCAATTAATGCGCCTTTATTAAATAACTACGGTCATTATATGAATACATTTAACGCCCGCGACTGCTGCTTTCAAGCGAATCCAGGGGACCGCTCCAAGCACGACGCTAGTCGAGTGTCAGGCGCCTGGTAGACCTGTCGGGTAAAGTTGGACGAAAACAGTTTCGGCCTAATCATCGCTGATAGGAGGCAAAGATTTTCTTTATAAAGAGGCGTTTTTTTTTCGCTCAGAAGCGGCCTATTTGGGGGCGTGCTTTCACGCAACCGGCACACGTCAAACCGCCCCATATTAGACCGCTGGATGATTGTTCTAATAAAGTAATCAATTAATGCGCCTTTATTAAATAACTACGGTCATTATATGAATACATTTAACGCCCGCGACTGCTGCTTTCAAGCGAATCCAGGGGACCGCTCCAAGCACGACGCTAGTCGAGTGTCAGGCGCCTGGTAGACCTGTCGGGTAAAGTTGGACGAAAACAGTTTCGGCCTAATCATCGCTGATAGGAGGCAAAGATTTTCTTTATAAAGAGGCGTTTTTTTTTTTCGCTCAGAAGCGGCCTATTTGGGGGCGTGCTTTCACGCAACCGGCACACGTCAAACCGCCCCATATTAGACCGCTGGATGATTGTTCTAATAAAGTAATCAATTAATGCGCCTTTATTAAATAACTACGGTCATTATATGAATACATTTAACGCCCGCGACTGCTGCTTTCAAGCGAATCCAGGTTACCGCTCCAAGCACGACGCTAGTCGAGTGTCAGGCGCCTGGTAGACCTGTCGGGTAAAGTTGGACGAAAACAGTTTCGGCCTAATCATCGCTGATAGGAGGCAAAGATTTTCTTTATAAAGAGGCTTTTTTTTTCGCTCAGAAGCGGCCTATTTGGGGGCGTGCTTTCACGCAACCGGCACACGTCAAACCGCCCCACATTAGACCGCTGGATGATTGTTCTAATAAAGTAATCAATTAATGCGCCTTTATTAAATAACTACGGTCATTATATGAATACATTTAACGCCCGCGACTGCTGCTTTCAAGCGAATCCAGGGGACCGCTCCAAGCACGACGCTAGTCGAGTGTCAGGCGCCTGGTAGACCTGTCGGGTAAAGTTGGACGAAAACAGTTTCGGCCTAATCATCGCTGATAGGAGGCAAAGATTTTCTTTATAAAGAGGCTTTTTTTTTTCGCTCAGAAGCGGCCTATTTGGGGGCGTGCTTTCACGCAACCGGCACACGTCAAACCGCCCCACATTAGACCGCTGGATGATTGTTCTAATAAAGTAATCAATTAATGCGCCTTTATTAAATAACTACGGTCATTATATGAATACATTTAACGCCCGCGACTGCTGCTTTCAAGCGAATCCAGGGGACCGCTCCAAGCACGACGCTAGTCGAGTGTCAGGCGCCTGGTAGACCTGTCGGGTAAAGTTGGACGAAAACAGTTTCGGCCTAATCATCGCTGATAGGAGGCAAAGATTTTCTTTATAAAGAGGCGTTTTTTTTTTCGCTCAGAAGCGGCCTATTTGGGGGCGTGCTTTCACGCAACCGGCACACGTCAAACCGCCCCATATTAGACCGCTGGATGATTGTTCTAATAAAGTAATCAATTAATGCGCCTTTATTAAATAACTACGGTCATTATATGAATACATTTAACGCCCGCGACTGCTGCTTTCAAGCGAATCCAGGGGACCGCTCCAAGCACGACGCTAGTCGAGTGTCAGGCGCCTGGTAGACCTGTCGGGTAAAGTTGGACGAAAACAGTTTCGGCCTAATCATCGCTGATAGGAGGCAAAGATTTTCTTTATAAAGAGGCTTTTTTTTTCGCTCAGAAGCGGCCTATTTGGGGGCGTGCTTTCACGCAACCGGCACACGTCAAACCGCCCCACATTAGACCGCTGGATGATTGTTCTAATAAAGTAATCAATTAATGCGCCTTTATTAAATAACTACGGTCATTATATGAATACATTTAACGCCCGCGACTGCTGCTTTCAAGCGAATCCAGGGGACCGCTCCAAGCACGACGCTAGTCGAGTGTCAGGCGCCTGGTAGACCTGTCGGGTAAAGTTGGACGAAAACAGTTTCGGCCTAATCATCGCTGATAGGAGGCAAAGATTTTCTTTATAAAGAGGCTTTTTTTTTCGCTCAGAAGCGGCCTATTTGGGGGCGTGCTTTCACGCAACCGGCACACGTCAAACCGCCCCACATTAGACCGCTGGATGATTGTTCTAATAAAGTAATCAATTAATGCGCCTTTATTAAATAACTACGGTCATTATATGAATACATTTAACGCCCGCGACTGCTGCTTTCAAGCGAATCCAGGGGACCGCTCCAAGCACGACGCTAGTCGAGTGTCAGGCGCCTGGTAGACCTGTCGGGTAAAGTTGGACGAAAACAGTTTCGGCCTAATCATCGCTGATAGGAGGCAAAGATTTTCTTTATAAAGAGGCGTTTTTTTTTTTCGCTCAGAAGCGGCCTATTTGGGGGCGTGCTTTCACGCAACCGGCACACGTCAAACCGCCCCATATTAGACCGCTGGATGATTGTTCTAATAAAGTAATCAATTAATGCGCCTTTATTAAATAACTACGCTCATTATATGAATACATTTAACGCCCGCGACTGCTGCTTTCAAGCGAATCCAGGGGACCGCTCCAAGCACGACGCTAGTCGAGTGTCAGGCGCCTGGTAGACCTGTCGGGTAAAGTTGGACGAAAACAGTTTCGGCCTAATCATCGCTGATAGGAGGCAAAGATTTTCTTTATAAAGAGGCTTTTTTTTTTCGCTCAGAAGCGGCCTATTTGGGGGCGTGCTTTCACGCAACCGGCACACGTCAAACCGCCCCACATTAGACCGCTGGATGATTGTTCTAATAAAGTAATCAATTAATGCGCCTTTATTAAATAACTACGGTCATTATATGAATACATTTAACGCCCGCGACTGCTGCTTTCAAGCGAATCCAGGGGACCGCTCCAAGCACGACGCTAGTCGAGTGTCAGGCGCCTGGTAGACCTGTCGGGTAAAGTTGGACGAAAACAGTTTCGGCCTAATCATCGCTGAAAGGAGGCAAAGATTTTCTTTATAAAGAGGCGTTTTTTTTTTTTCGCTCAGAAGCGGCCTATTTGGGGGCGTGCTTTCACGCAACCGGCACACGTCAAACCGCCCCATATTAGACCGCTGGATGATTGTTCTAATAAAGTAATCAATTAATGCGCCTTTATTAAATAACTACGGTCATTATATGAATACATTTAACGCCCGCCACTGCTGCTTTCAAGCGAATCCAGGGGACCGCTCCAAGCACGACGCTAGTCGAGTGTCAGGCGCCTGGTAGACCTGTCGGGTAAAGTTGGACGAAAACAGTTTCGGCCTAATCATCGCTGATAGGAGGCAAAGATTTTCTTTATAAAGAGGCTTTTTTTTTTTCGCTCAGAAGCGGCCTATTTGGGGGCGTGCTTTCACGCAACCGGCACACGTCAAACCGCCCCACATTAGACCGCTGGATGATTGTTCTAATAAAGTAATCAATTAATGCGCCTTTATTAAATAACTACGGTCATTATATGAATACATTTAACGCCCGCGACTGCTGCTTTCAAGCGAATCCAGGGGACCGCTCCAAGCACGACGCTAGTCGAGTGTCAGGCGCCTGGTAGACCTGTCGGGTAAAGTTGGACGAAAACAGTTTCGGCCTAATCATCGCTGATAGGAGGCAAAGATTTTCTTTATAAAGAGGCGTTTTTTTTCGCTCAGAAGCGGCCTATTTGGGGGCGTGCTTTCACGCAACCGGCACACGTCAAACCGCCCCACATTAGACCGCTGGATGATTGTTCTAATAAAGTAATCAATTAATGCGCCTTTATTAAATAACTACGGTCATTATATGAATACATTTAACGCCCGCGACTGGTGCTTTCAAGCGAATCCAGGGGACCGCTCCAAGCACGACGTTAGTCGAGTGTCAGACGCCTGGTAGACCTGTCGGGTAAAGTTGGACGAAAACAGTTTCGGCCTAATCATCGCTGATAGGAGGCAAAGATTTTCTTTATAAAGAGGCGTTTTTCTTCGCTCAGAAGCGGCCTATTTGGGGGCGTGCTTTCACGCAACCGGCACACGTCAAACCGCCCCACATTAGACCGCTGGATGATTGTTCTAATAAAGTAATCAATTAATGCGCCTTTATTAAATAACTACGGTCATTATATGAATACATTTAACGCCCGCGACTGCTGCTTTCAAGCGAATCCAGGGGACCGCTCCAAGCACGACGTTAGTCGAGTGTCAGACGCCTGGTAGACCTGTCGGGTAAAGTTGGACGAAAACAGTTTCGGCCTAATCATCGCTGATAGGAGGCAAAGATTTTCTTTATAAAGAGGCGTTTTTTTTCGCTCAGAAGCGGCCTATTTGGGGGCGTGCTTTCACGCAACCGGCACACGTCAAACCGCCCCACATTAGACCGCTGGATGATTGTTCTAATAAAGTAATCAATTAATGCGCCTTTATTAAATAACTACGGTCATTATATGAATACATTTAACGCCCGCGACTGGTGCTTTCAAGCGAATCCAGGGGACCGCTCCAAGCACGACGTTAGTCGAGTGTCAGACGCCTGGTAGACCTGTCGGGTAAAGTTGGACGAAAACAGTTTCGGCCTAATCATCGCTGATAGGAGGCAAAGATTTTCTTTATAAAGAGGCGTTTTTCTTCGCTCAGAAGCGGCCTATTTGGGGGCGTGCTTTCACGCAACCGGCACACGTCAAACCGCCCCACATTAGACCGCTGGATGATTGTTCTAATAAAGTAATCAATTAATGCGCCTTTATTAAATAACTACGGTCATTATAGGAATACATTTAACGCCCGCGACTGCTGCTTTCAAGCGAATCCAGGGGACCGCTCCAAGCACGACGCTAGTCGAGTGTCAGGCGCCTGGTAGACCTGTCGGGTAAAGTTGGACGAAAACAGTTTCGGCCTAATCATCGCTGATAGGAGGCAAAGATTTTCTTTATAAAGAGGCGTTTTTTTTCGCTCAGAAGCGGCCTATTTGGGGGCGTGCTTTCACGCAACCGGCACACGTCAAACCGCCCCACATTAGACCGCTGGATGATTGTTCTAATAAAGTAATCAATTAATGCGCCTTTATTAAATAACTACGGTCATTATATGAATACATTTAACGCCCGCGACTGCTGCTTTCAAGCGAATCCAGGGGACCGCTCCAAGCACGACGTTAGTCGAGTGTCAGACGCCTGGTAGACCTGTCGGGTAAAGTTGGACGAAAACAGTTTCGGCCTAATCATCGCTGATAGGAGGCAAAGATTTTCTTTATAAAGAGGCGTTTTTTTTCGCTCAGAAGCGGCCTATTTGGGGGCGTGCTTTCACGCAACCGGCACACGTCAAACCGCCCCACATTAGACCGCTGGATGATTGTTCTAATAAAGTAATCAATTAATGCGCCTTTATTAAATAACTACGGTCATTATATGAATACATTTAACGCCCGCGACTGCTGCTTTCAAGCGAATCCAGGGGACCGCTCCAAGCACGACGCTAGTCGAGTGTCAGGCGCCTGGTAGACCTGTCGGGTAAAGTTGGACGAAAACAGTTTCGGCCTAATCATCGCTGATAGGAGGCAAAGATTTTCTTTATAAAGAGGCGTTTTTTTTCGCTCAGAAGCGGCCTATTTGGGGGCGTGCTTTCACGCAACCGGCACACGTCAAACCGCCCCATATTAGACCGCTGGATGATTGTTCTAATAAAGTAATCAATTAATGCGCCTTTATTAAATAACTACGGTCATTATATGAATACATTTAACGCCCGCGACTGCTGCTTTCAAGCGAATCCAGGGGACCGCTCCAAGCACGACGCTAGTCGAGTGTCAGGCGCCTGGTAGACCTGTCGGGTAAAGTTGGACGAAAACAGTTTCGGCCTAATCATCGCTGATAGGAGGCAAAGATTTTCTTTATAAAGAGGCTTTTTTTTTCGCTCAGAAGCGGCCTATTTGGGGGCGTGCTTTCACGCAACCGGCACACGTCAAACCGCCCCACATTAGACCGCTGGATGATTGTTCTAATAAAGTAATCAATTAATGCGCCTTTATTAAATAACTACGGTCATTATATGAATACATTTAACGCCCGCGACTGCTGCTTTCAAGCGAATCCAGGGGACCGCTCCAAGCACGACGCTAGTCGAGTGTCAGGCGCCTGGTAGACCTGTCGGGTAAAGTTGGACGAAAACAGTTTCGGCCTAATCATCGCTGATAGGAGGCAAAGATTTTCTTTATAAAGAGGCTTTTTTTTTTCGCTCAGAAGCGGCCTATTTGGGGGCGTGCTTTCACGCAACCGGCACACGTCAAACCGCCCCACATTAGACCGCTGGATGATTGTTCTAATAAAGTAATCAATTAATGCGCCTTTATTAAATAACTACGGTCATTATATGAATACATTTAACGCCCGCGACTGCTGCTTTCAAGCGAATCCAGGGGACCGCTCCAAGCACGACGCTAGTCGAGTGTCAGGCGCCTGGTAGACCTGTCGGGTAAAGTTGGACGAAAACAGTTTCGGCCTAATCATCGCTGATAGGAGGCAAAGATTTTCTTTATAAAGAGGCGTTTTTTTTTTTCGCTCAGAAGCGGCCTATTTGGGGGCGTGCTTTCACGCAACCGGCACACGTCAAACCGCCCCATATTAGACCGCTGGATGATTGTTCTAATAAAGTAATCAATTAATGCGCCTTTATTAAATAACTACGCTCATTATATGAATACATTTAACGCCCGCGACTGCTGCTTTCAAGCGAATCCAGGGGACCGCTCCAAGCACGACGCTAGTCGAGTGTCAGGCGCCTGGTAGACCTGTCGGGTAAAGTTGGACGAAAACAGTTTCGGCCTAATCATCGCTGATAGGAGGCAAAGATTTTCTTTATAAAGAGGCTTTTTTTTTTCGCTCAGAAGCGGCCTATTTGGGGGCGTGCTTTCACGCAACCGGCACACGTCAAACCGCCCCACATTAGACCGCTGGATGATTGTTCTAATAAAGTAATGAATTAATGCGCCTTTATTAAATAACTACGGTCATTATATGAATACATTTAACGCCCGCGACTGCTGCTTTCAAGCGAATCCAGGGGACCGCTCCAAGCACGACGCTAGTCGAGTGTCAGGCGCCTGGTAGACCTGTCGGGTAAAGTTGGACGAAAACAGTTTCGGCCTAATCATCGCTGAAAGGAGGCAAAGATTTTCTTTATAAAGAGGCGTTTTTTTTTTTTCGCTCAGAAGCGGCCTATTTGGGGGCGTGCTTTCACGCAACCGGCACACGTCAAACCGCCCCATATTAGACCGCTGGATGATTGTTCTAATAAAGTAATCAATTAATGCGCCTTTATTAAATAACTACGGTCATTATATGAATACATTTAACGCCCGCCACTGCTGCTTTCAAGCGAATCCAGGGGACCGCTCCAAGCACGACGCTAGTCGAGTGTCAGGCGCCTGGTAGACCTGTCGGGTAAAGTTGGACGAAAACAGTTTCGGCCTAATCATCGCTGATAGGAGGCAAAGATTTTCTTTATAAAGAGGCTTTTTTTTTTTCGCTCAGAAGCGGCCTATTTGGGGGCGTGCTTTCACGCAACCGGCACACGTCAAACCGCCCCACATTAGACCGCTGGATGATTGTTCTAATAAAGTAATCAATTAATGCGCCTTTATTAAATAACTACGGTCATTATATGAATACATTTAACGCCCGCGACTGCTGCTTTCAAGCGAATCCAGGGGACCGCTCCAAGCACGACGCTAGTCGAGTGTCAGGCGCCTGGTAGACCTGTCGGGTAAAGTTGGACGAAAACAGTTTCGGCCTAATCATCGCTGATAGGAGGCAAAGATTTTCTTTATAAAGAGGCGTTTTTTTTCGCTCAGAAGCGGCCTATTTGGGGGCGTGCTTTCACGCAACCGGCACACGTCAAACCGCCCCACATTAGACCGCTGGATGATTGTTCTAATAAAGTAATCAATTAATGCGCCTTTATTAAATAACTACGGTCATTATATGAATACATTTAACGCCCGCGACTGGTGCTTTCAAGCGAATCCAGGGGACCGCTCCAAGCACGACGTTAGTCGAGTGTCAGACGCCTGGTAGACCTGTCGGGTAAAGTTGGACGAAAACAGTTTCGGCCTAATCATCGCTGATAGGAGGCAAAGATTTTCTTTATAAAGAGGCGTTTTTCTTCGCTCAGAAGCGGCCTATTTGGGGGCGTGCTTTCACGCAACCGGCACACGTCAAACCGCCCCACATTAGACCGCTGGATGATTGTTCTAATAAAGTAATCAATTAATGCGCCTTTATTAAATAACTACGGTCATTATATGAATACATTTAACGCCCGCGACTGCTGCTTTCAAGCGAATCCAGGGGACCGCTCCAAGCACGACGTTAGTCGAGTGTCAGACGCCTGGTAGACCTGTCGGGTAAAGTTGGACGAAAACAGTTTCGGCCTAATCATCGCTGATAGGAGGCAAAGATTTTCTTTATAAAGAGGCGTTTTTTTTCGCTCAGAAGCGGCCTATTTGGGGGCGTGCTTTCACGCAACCGGCACACGTCAAACCGCCCCACATTAGACCGCTGGATGATTGTTCTAATAAAGTAATCAATTAATGCGCCTTTATTAAATAACTACGGTCATTATATGAATACATTTAACGCCCGCGACTGGTGCTTTCAAGCGAATCCAGGGGACCGCTCCAAGCACGACGTTAGTCGAGTGTCAGACGCCTGGTAGACCTGTCGGGTAAAGTTGGACGAAAACAGTTTCGGCCTAATCATCGCTGATAGGAGGCAAAGATTTTCTTTATAAAGAGGCGTTTTTCTTCGCTCAGAAGCGGCCTATTTGGGGGCGTGCTTTCACGCAACCGGCACACGTCAAACCGCCCCACATTAGACCGCTGGATGATTGTTCTAATAAAGTAATCAATTAATGCGCCTTTATTAAATAACTACGGTCATTATAGGAATACATTTAACGCCCGCGACTGCTGCTTTCAAGCGAATCCAGGGGACCGCTCCAAGCACGACGCTAGTCGAGTGTCAGGCGCCTGGTAGACCTGTCGGGTAAAGTTGGACGAAAACAGTTTCGGCCTAATCATCGCTGATAGGAGGCAAAGATTTTCTTTATAAAGAGGCGTTTTTTTTCGCTCAGAAGCGGCCTATTTGGGGGCGTGCTTTCACGCAACCGGCACACGTCAAACCGCCCCACATTAGACCGCTGGATGATTGTTCTAATAAAGTAATCAATTAATGCGCCTTTATTAAATAACTACGGTCATTATATGAATACATTTAACGCCCGCGACTGCTGCTTTCAAGCGAATCCAGGGGACCGCTCCAAGCACGACGTTAGTCGAGTGTCAGACGCCTGGTAGACCTGTCGGGTAAAGTTGGACGAAAACAGTTTCGGCCTAATCATCGCTGATAGGAGGCAAAGATTTTCTTTATAAAGAGGCGTTTTTTTTCGCTCAGAAGCGGCCTATTTGGGGGCGTGCTTTCACGCAACCGGCACACGTCAAACCGCCCCACATTAGACCGCTGGATGATTGTTCTAATAAAGTAATCAATTAATGCGCCTTTATTAAATAACTACGGTCATTATATGAATACATTTAACGCCCGCGACTGCTGCTTTCAAGCGAATCCAGGGGACCGCTCCAAGCACGACGCTAGTCGAGTGTCAGGCGCCTGGTAGACCTGTCGGGTAAAGTTGGACGAAAACAGTTTCGGCCTAATCATCGCTGATAGGAGGCAAAGATTTTCTTTATAAAGAGGCGTTTTTTTTCGCTCAGAAGCGGCCTATTTGGGGGCGTGCTTTCACGCAACCGGCACACGTCAAACCGCCCCACATTAGACCGCTGGATGATTGTTCTAATAAAGTAATCAATTAATGCGCCTTTATTAAATAACTACGGTCATTATAGGAATACATTTAACGCCCGCGACTGGTGCTTTCAAGCGAATCCAGGGGACCGCTCCAAGCACGACGTTAGTCGAGTGTCAGACGCCTGGTAGACCTGTCGGGTAAAGTTGGACGAAAACAGTTTCGGCCTAATCATCGCTGATAGGAGGCAAAGATTTTCTTTATAAAGAGGCGTTTTTCTTCGCTCAGAAGCGGCCTATTTGGGGGCGTGCTTTCACGCAACCGGCACACGTCAAACCGCCCCACATTAGACCGCTGGATGATTGTTCTAATAAAGTAATCAATTAATGCGCCTTTATTAAATAACTACGGTCATTATAGGAATACATGTAACGCCCGCGACTGGTGCTTTCAAGCGAATCCAGGGGACCGCTCCAAGCACGACGCTAGTCGAGTGTCAGGCGCCTGGTAGACCTGTCGGGTAAAGTTGGACGAAAACAGTTTCGGCCTAATCATCGCTGATAGGAGGCAAAGATTTTCTTTATAAAGAGGCGTTTTTCTTCGCTCAGAAGCGGCCTATTTGGGGGCGTGCTTTCAC
>NW_024610071.1:0-63585 GCF_016920785.2 Ixodes scapularis | reverse complement strand
TGCGTATCCGCGTTACGAAACAGCTCCAGTCGTCTGCTCGGCCATCAACACAGGCTGCAGGAAAATTACGAAAATTAAGCAACCACTCCTTGAGCCAAGGACCATGTTAATTAACCCGCCGGCGCCCCACTAAGCAGCTGATACTCGTATTTCAATTCAGGTTTTAGTAGCAATCGAGAAGTCAATTTGACGAGCGGGTTATGCATTATATTACGTACTATGGTCCCACTAAAGCGATATTAGTATATCCTTCGGGTTTGAAATATGAGCTTAGTTGACTAGCTATTAGGTGAGCTGCTGAAAAAAAGTATATTTGACAGACGAAGACATACTACTTAAAATTTAGCCAAATGGTTCTATAGCCGGCAGCACGGAGACAAACTGAAGAGAGTCTTCATTGAAGATCCACGCAGAACCTCTCTGCATTGAACTTTGCTTCGAATCCTGAACGGAGAAAATTAGTATCTTTTTTTTTTTTTTTTTTTTTTTTTTTGTGGCCGGTCCACCTGATCAATGTAGACGTATATTGCTGCTGGCTTCGACGTCCTGGTAATATAAATATTGGAGGTGCGATAGGTCAAAATGTCGTGGCAGCATCTAACGTTGAGAGACTTGTCTCCCATCTTTTGAAAACAGATAATTTCCCTCATTCAATATTTGCAGCGAGCATGTTTTCCTGCATCAAGAAATTGCGAAATCAGCCCAACTCCTTCAGTGTGGTCCAGAGGCTGTTTCGGCGAAAAGCAGCCAAGATGAATAGCCAACGCACCGACCGGCGTAAGTGGCTCAAACTTGAAGCTAACCGAACGCAACCAAACTCAAGAAAAGCAGCTATCGAACCTTCCCATTCACTTGACTGAAACATTGATGCTCCCTCCAGTATCGGTTACCAAGCAGTCATCACTTTGAATGTGATTCGAGACAGAACAAGAAATCAAAACGTTTTTCCGTGATTCCTTTCCATCCAAGAAATCGAAAGCACGCGACCGTGTGCTGTGGAATAAACGGGCTTTCAAACACGTAATAAAAGAAAACAATTTACTGAGGCTTCACCACACTAATGATTACTCAGGCAAACTTAAGAAATATTCGGACCTTCGTCAAATTACATTGTTCGCCACCGCGCCGACAACACGGCTCCGCGAACGCCACCAGAGACGCGGAGGGGCGCGGAGCGACCTGGACCGGCTGGTTCTCGGTTTTCCCGCTTGGCGGCGTCCGTTTTGCTGGAGTCGCGATGTACCGCTCGGTTAGCGCTTCAGCAGCGCTCTGTCAGCGCTTCTAAAATTCGAACCACGGATATTGGGGTGACTCGTAGTCAACTTCCTTGCCGGGACATCCTTCGACCTCGAGGGAAGTGGGCGCCCTGGTTTGGATGGTGACGACCGATGATGGTGTTCGCCCAATAACAACCCCCAAAAAATTAAAAAAAAAAAAAAAAAAATCTACAGGTTGTTTGATCCCGTTGAACACATTGCGACGTTGGTTGACTTTACAGTGGCCAGTGTGGCCACGTTTATTACGAAACAAAACTGAACAGTGGGCTAAAATCCCAAAATTAAACCCCATACTTTTGTTCCCAGTCTCCCAAAATCGAATCAAAGCCAATCCCCGAGAATCCTCTCGGCACTCCTTTTGTAGGCTCACAGGAGCCTCCTTTCTCTTTGGGGACCGGCCAATCCCTTCAAATTTCACCACTCCCACGTGGTACACTGTTGCCCAATGGTCGGCGAGCTGTCGTTATGCCTGGCGCTCCAACTGCCAAATCCAAGTTCCTTCTAGAATCGTTCGCTGCATTTTTCCCAGTCTGGCTGGCGCCAACAGCTAAATTATTACGTCGGGTAAAAAGCGACAATTTGATACTAAGCGGCGAAACCATCTATACAGAGGAACACTCGGTTAAAAGCCACATGCAGCTCCAAGCGCCGATACCCACATAAAAAGTATGAAAAAAAAAAAAAAAAATGCCCACGCAACTTTGGAAAAATAAACTTTTCTAAAAAAAGAACAAAAAACAAAAAAAAAAAAAACCTTACTTAATGAGCAGGATTTCTACATACTTAAAGGGGCCCTGCAAGGACTTTTTACTGTTTTTTTAATTTGCACCGAACCTGAGCGCACTGAACGCAGTAACTTAGTGAAACTTTTCGCGAAATTCGCTTTATTTTAAAAGTTATAGGCAATTTAGAATTACAAAAACAAGCAAAAAATAACCTCCTTCATGACGTCGTAGGTCCTGGCTTGAGTGGCCGTGAACTAGAGGAGGAATAGTGAGCTCATCGAGCGCTCACGGCCGCCGCACTCCGTGTCGACGGCACCAGAGGGCGCCACTAAAGCATGTTCTGGATAGGCTGTATTCTGCGGGCAGTCAAAGCGGCTCTCATTGCGTTTGCTGCGCGATTAAATACTAATTCGGCATGACACTTCATTGGCCACAAACGACAGCAAACACGGGGTAAAGATCAGTTCAGAATGGGAGCCACTTCGCGCTGCCATACAGCGAAACGGCCAAACCGCAAGACAAAGCCTCTCGCCGAAGGCCTTCGGAACGTTCGGAACGCTCGGTGCCGGTCGGATCCTCCTGCCCATATGACTGCAGCGCCACCGCGTACATGCGGGATTTTTCCGTGTCGGCGCCTTATTCCACTACTCCTTTCTAGTATGCGCCGCCTTTTCCACCACTTGGCGGCGGGTATGTTGACGGGTCATTTCTGGTTTCCGTACTTTATAAACTGCATTTCTTTCTTTTTTTTTTTTTAATTTATAATAGTGAACAAAAACTACTTTTATAAATAATTGAAACGGTTCGCGCCACTTATATTTTGTATTTCGACCAAAAAGAGGTTTTTAGTGGCTCTGACCAGTAGTAAGCCCAGGACCAGAGACGTCACATTTTGCGCGCTTTCGGTACCGTGGGTCGCCCTCTTCAGTGGAGGAGGTTTCCGTGTCGTCCGGTTAAATTATGGCGCACTGATATTTAGCTACTCTTTCCGTGCCCGCTGGCTTGTCCGAACCCCAAGAGACGTGGAAACCGCATAAAAGGTAGACGTTTTAAATATGATTGCAGGGCCCCTTTAACACTCGTGTTCGCAGAATGTCTTTCGTATGATGTACGAGCAGCGTCAGCCCGGCTTTAGGGCTACAAGAATTAAGTTTCAAGGCGTAAAATGAATGCTGAAAAAACCCCGAGCAGAACGTGGGGGGAGGGAGGAAGAAGTACAGCACCTTTTTTAGATTGCCGACTCGACCTGGGGGCAAGTTTTACGTGTGACGTCAATTCACTGTAAAACGCGAAAAAAATTGGAATGTCGGTTTTGGTATAACCTTCATTTGCCGTGTTCTCGGTAGGGGTTCTAAATTTAAAGTCAATAAGTTGAATGCCCGGCAAAGCGAATCATGGGTATTCCGAAAATGTTTTATTTGCGTAGCTTAAAAATCCGCCGGAGCCCCCGGCGTATCGGATCACAAAAACAAAAAGCGTTGGTATGTTAATAGTGGGGCTGGTGGTTTTCATTTCCAAGCATTATGGTGGCTCGACTAAAAAAAATATAATTACAAAAAAAAAAAAAAAAACGAAAAAAAAACAAACAAGCAGAACGTACCAAGCAAATAGGAAGAAAACAAAATGCACAGAATCTAAATGACTGTGACATAAGCAGGAAATGTCACATAACACGGGCGTATAGCTTGTACGTGACCATAAGCCTAGATTCCTGGGAAAGAATTCCACGGCCGCCAGAAACTGCAACGGACCGTTATGCCTGGACACGCGCAATTTCACCCGAAAATGGCCGAGACCCGCCGTGAAATATTAACAATAGACATAGAAAAAAACCAAAAAAGTAAAAAAAAAAGCGAGTACAAAACAAGATTTTCTACTGGCAATTCGAGCACGACATTCGCACACCTTGTCTTTCTCTTTTTCAAATTTCGTTTGGTTCGCGTTTTCACTTTCTTTGAGCTACTTTTCTCCGTTTCTTTGTTCTCGCGATTCCCGCTTTGGCGCCAGGGTGCGCGACCGTAGACTTGTTCATGTTTAAAAAGAAAAGAAAAGAAGAGAAAACGACCTTCAGTTTGAGAGGTGTTTCGCATTTGAAGGCGTTATTGCCGTTGTTATTCGTTGCGTTTTACGCGTGCCTTGTGTGGGCAGGGACGTCTTGTTGGCAGTAATGATCAGGTACGGAGTTACCTCGTTCAAATTATTGCGTTTTTCTTTTCTTATTTTTTTTTATCCCCAAACCGTACGCCATTTTCTTTTTCTTACTGCTCTTTTTTTTTTTTATGTCTTTGAAGCGTTAGGATTGATTCCGAAGACTTTATCGTATACCATAAGGTGTGCCTAACCTCTTGTTCCCTCGCCCTCTTATTATTTTTGTTTTGTTTTACTAGCGTGTTGATCGGGGGGTGTCAGCGGTGACCTTTCTCTAAAGAATGTTGTTCCCACGACGGTCTTGGCAAGGGGTCATTTAAACTATATGTTTTTAAGATTCTTTTTGACGCGGTCTGCTCCTACAAGCGTTTAACGTAAAATAGCTTTCATTCATTCATTTGGTTTATTATACCTTAAGGGCCCCGGGGGGTACCTTAAGGGCCCCTGGGAGTTACATAAGGGGGTAACATAAAAAAAAAAATATAGCACTTCAAGGGTTGAAATCAAATGCAGAGACAAATAGGTTGAAAGAACATCTGTTATTTGCCAGTGCAATATCTTCATTATGCAATCATTGCTTAATAAGTTCTGCTAAAACAAGGCATGATCAATAATTGTTACAATGGACTCGTTTGGAGTCCATTGTAGCACTTTTGGAGTAATTTTTCACCAGAGGGTGTTTAGTGCATACGGGTGTCTTGTTATAAAATACATACAAAAACAAACGAGATGCGGGATGGAAGTAATCCAAGAGGACATCCCATTTTTGTAAAAGCACAGAGTTGTGTTGCAGTCGAAGCGTTCCTTTTGATATCCCAAAGGTTTCGAACAGAGGTTCGAAGTAGCATCCATTCTAACACGTATCGTTTAGATAACATCCTTACTATATTTAAGTCGAATATTTGTTGACTTTGTTAAAAGTTCCCTGAGGATGTTTCTGAGATCGTCTAAACATGGCAATAATTTACTATGTTGGATCTAAGCACCCTAGAAATCCATAAATCATAATGATGCGCGGCCGATGTCCCTATTAAAAAAGCAATCGAAAGTCAAAATTATCTGGGAGGAGCATTGTGCCGGCAGCCAGGACGACACGAGATCAAGGGAAACGTGACATTTCGTTGAGATTGCAAACGCTGTTATTACAAAATGTGTATGTTTTTGTAGATGATAGAAGCAAGTAAAAGTAGTCGATAATGTGAACTTTTCGCGGAGAGAGAACATTATATTGGAGGGTGATTCCACGTCAGTTCATGCAATGATGGTCCGGGTCATAATTTTGATAGTTTTGTTAAAAATATATATGAAAGTCATGTTCTTGGGAGGAACATTCAGCTATATATGAAGGCCGTAACAATTTTTTTCGCTGAGATATAAAATAGAGAAGCTCGGGGCGTGGGAATTGAGAAGATTTCACGATGCTACTTTGCACAGTTGCCATTTTTCCATGGAAGCTTTCACGTTATCATAACTTTTTTAATACATTTTACAAAAGGTTTACGACACGTAGACAAAAATGAAATATATCAATAAAATATTTCTATAAAAAAATCAAACATGTCATAAGTTTTTTAGAGACAAATTCAACATGTTTTTTTGGAAATAAACTATTTTTGATAATGATTAACAAGACATCAATATGCGCGTCTTTATATTACCTTGAAGAATATATAAAATAATATACCTACCCTTGATTGTCTCTTTGTTATTAAGGCGGAAATGCAGCTGGTTTCTCAAAATGTGGCAAGACTAAGCGTCGATACAAAAAAACAAACAAAAAAACATACTTTTTTTTTAAAGTCTTCTTGACACTTTGCAGTGACTTGAATTAACTTAGGATGGCAAAACATTGAGTAACATCTGACCTCCAAACGGGAAAACCTACGACAAACCTTCACGCGGAGCGAGCCGATGTCTCCGTTATAACGACTTTGCCGCACAACACCAAACATTTTGAACGTTAGTTATGACATGTATTTTTTATGTTTCAAAATTTTTGTTTTTGTTTTAAAGGGGTGAGTATAACAGACGCGAAAAGGGACTTCGAGCTGGAATACCATTACTTAGCTTACAATTCACAAAAACAAAACGCTCCCACTCTGCAAATTCTCTAACTATGCATACATAAGCTTAAAGGTCTCAGTCGCGCAAGTGGCCATGTATACATCCGGCCTCTCGGCTTATGATGAATTCCTCAGATGAAATGCCTGGGTTCCTCTCACAGGTTTCGCGGTGGTCCACTCTGCTTGCTTCACCACACGAAACTCTCGAACCCGTTCCAGAGACAGGTGGAACATGCAGACATTTGTTACGCGGGCACTTCCCCAAAGTCTTTAGCGGTGACAATCGTTGAGTTGAGCGAAGATCTCATGTTAGTGAGCGTTGCGCGGTGTTTAAGAGCAGCACCTACTCCAGAGCGAGCGCTTTTTTCGTGTCCAGTGGCAGAAAAGATGAACCTGCCGAAGGCTTCCGAGGAGCGCTTCTTGAAATGCGGGGGGGGGGGGCGGGGGGGGGGGGAGGGGGGGGGGGGGGGGGAGGAGAGGGGGGATGGTCACACAACGATAAACAAAGCCGCTATAATGAAGACGTCGGTTCGCTCCGAGTGAAGGTTTGTCGTAACTTTTCCCGTTTGGAGGTCATATGTTACTCAATGTTTTGCCATCACAGGTTTGTTCAAGTCACTGCGAAGTGCCAAAGGGAGTTTGAAGATAAAATAAAAGATGGAGTTTTTTTTTTAAATATCGACGCCCAATCTTGCCACTTTTTCAGAAATGAGCTGCATTTCCGGCTTAAATCAAGGAGACATTAGGGATGGACATATTATGTTCATATATTCGTAAAAATAATTTAAGGGCGCGCATTTTGATATGTTTTGTAAAGTATTATAAAATATAGTTTGCTTGCGAAACAATTGTGAATATGTCTCAAAAACGTGTTTTTGTGCCATATTTGATTGTTTTGTTTGCATACAAACATTTTATTGATATTTAAATTTTTTGTGTATGTGTTGTATATATTTTGTGTAATGGTATTAAAAAAAGTTGTGGTGACGTGAAAGCTGTGACGAGAAAATGAAGACTGTGCAAAGTAGCATCGTGAAATCTCAATTTCCACGCCTCGAGCTTCTGTATTTTATATCTCACCGAAAAACATTGTTGCGGCGTTCATATATAGCTGAATGTTCCTCCCAAGAACATATAGAGCCAGCAGAGTGGGTTATCGCCATATTTAATCGATCTCAAAAATCTCCTCAGGGCAACTTTAAGGCTCGTTCACACACTTGCGTTTCCATAGGACTAAGTTCTGTGACCTTTTACGACGAAAGAACGCACTGCCACGATGGCGCCATCTATGAGGTGACCCTGGAACTACATTTCCCTAGAGCGAACGTTCTGCGGCATTAGCGAGATCTAATGCACGTACTACAGACTTATGAGAACTGGTCGTTTAAAACATCGTCAAAAGTTTTTCAAGCCAAGAAAGGAAGTATGATGCGTACAAAAATACGAAATATACGGACTCTGCAAGTGTTTCACGGCTACACGATAGATGGCACCCGTGTGTTTTCTTCTCGCTGTAAGCGATTTTAAGAGGTTTTAATGGATATGGTTACAAACAGCCGCAAGTATGCGAACAAGCCTTTTTCTGGTTGGTTCAACACCGCTTGCGCTGCGAGGAGTTTTCAACCAGTCTCATTGGGAGCTGTTTTGTTCTTAAAAAAAAAAAAAAACATTGATCGGCGGCACCAATGCGTTTCGAATGATCAAATAAAGACTAACCCTACTGAAAATTCTCATTTGTATGAGAAATTTCTTGTGTCCAATAAACACATATGAATCATACACGATATATAAGAACATATAAGAACATATAAGAACCGTAAAAGAACCATATAAGAACTATATAAGAACTATATAAGATATATGAGAACACACAAGCACCATATGAGAAACTAGTGGGGACTTTCTTATAAGTTTCTTATGGGGTTCTTATATATCTTATATAATTCTTATATAGTTCTCATATAATTCTTATATGGTTCTTATATGTTCTTGTATGTTCTTATATATCTTGTATGATTCATATGTGTTTATTGGACACAAGAAATTTCTCATACAAATGATTTTTTTTACTAGGGAATACCGTGAGAAAGCTCTTGTTTCTATCTTCGCTGAAGTTACAGAGCTAATGACCGACGCAAATGTGGCGGTGACTCGTTTAAAGCTCGGCCAGAGCGGTGAAAGTTACTGCGCGTATCCGTGTCGTGTACACCGTAACTACTCGCGCATTTTAACATTTTAATGACAGAAAGCAGCGCACACCATGGGGTCATTGAAGCGAGAGTGACGCGTTTCCCACGTGACCTATAGCTCGCAGCTTACGTATAAAGAGTCCTGAAACGTCGTTCTGACGCGAAACTCTGTCGTGGACTTTACCAGCGGTTTACACGATGCAGCTCACAGTAAGATATACGTTGGTTGTCCTATATTGGAGCTCAAACACAGAGGCAACTTTCTGAAGCGATGGAGTCGAATCCACGCACTCTGGTGCGCTCCTGGAGCTTCACTTTTGAATTGCTTCTCTTACGAAGTGAAGCTTCTGCTGCTTCACTTCACTTCTGAATTGCTTCACCACTTGAATTGATGCAGAAAGTTGTCATGTATAATGTGAAGACTGTGATGATGTGTCAGCGTTGAACTTCTAGTTCCTCCCTCGCCAGTGACCGTTGTGCTGATGTCCCTAGCATCTTTTTCCAGTCCTTTAGACCTTTTTTATTTTTTTTTTAAGAACATTGATTGTGTTGATGAGAGCTTGAGAGAACGGAAAGGAAAGGCCGATGCTTTTCAAACTCCAAGCCAAACACTGTGTTGCTTAAGCTGCTAGTGCTTGCAGTTAACACAGATCGGTTGGGTTGAAATCTTCTTTAACGTCCGAGTTTTGATGAAATCAGTAACGGTTGCTTTTAGGTAGTTGCGCATGAACGGCGCCACATCTGATCTTCACCTTTTGGTTCTCTTTTTCCGGGTGCCTTGCTTGCTAATGTGATACATTTTGGCCACCGTGAGCGACATGAAGAACTCTTACTTGGGTTTCTAAACAAGCAGGCCTCTTTGCGTTTGTTATTTTTATTTACAGTTACTTAGTGCCTTCTTAAAAAACGGGAATGGTAGTAATGGCGGATCTATTTTAGCGCACTATCCCGTTGGCTAAAGTGAGTGCAAAATGAGTTCCTGAAAGACCGATATTTTTGTTTGTTTTCATAACGTTTTTATTGTTGAAACGGCGTAGTAGACCCATAAGAGTTAGACAAATACACAGTCTAAGTGTATGCTATAATAAGATAATGAAAGTGACCCGCGTTATATTGTTAGTATATTTGTGCATCGCCTTGCAAACGACGACTGACGTTATCGACGCAGTTTTACAGTGCTGTGCTACTTGCAACCGCGGCCGTTATGAATGCTGAGTTCGGCGGCTACGGTGGTGGCACAACCTACCATTTCGACAATCAGAGGGCGGGACCAGGCTACGGCGGAGGCTACGGTGACTACGGGGGACCGGGCTTTGGAGGTTACGGAGGACCGTACGGCGGATACGGAGGAGGGCCTTATGATGGTTACGGGGGATACGGAGGCTACGGTGGCCCCGGCGGCTTCGGTGGAGGCTATGGCCGGGCGTTCGGCTACGGATTTGCTGTCGGACATGGAGGACACGGCTTCTACGGCTAGAATGGGTACGTTTATTCAGCATGCTCCCAAAATAAATTAATGTTTTTTTTTTTGTTCGTTTTTTTTTCACCGCAAAGTAAACTACGCATTGCCGAACTCTTAGTCTCAGCTCATATGTAGCGCTAGCGGAACCAGATGCCGAAGTTTCAGAACTATAGCCGCTATCTCATCCGAAGGTTATAACAGCGATTAGCGGTTTCCTTTCATATTAAATGGTAAATGGGGGCCGACAAAGCCCATGAATTCAAGGAGATGAGTGGCGTCATCAGCTACTGGGATCAGGTACCATTTTTCTGTTGAAAGTTTTCAGAAAATCGCTTATATAACTTCTGAATAAGGTAACGCAGAGTTCCAAATCTAGGCCGCACCGTTAGCGCTACATTTGGGCGGAAATTAAGCGTTCGACGAAGCTTAGTTTTATTTTATTATGGCAATAAAAAAAATAACTTTTTTTTTCCGACATTAAAACAAAATTGTGCGTTTCATTGCAACAGGGTTACATTGTGAGACATGCCTGTGTGTACGCACAGGTTATTAAGACATGGCGCTTGCCCTAGAAAGCGTAGCTTGTGGAACGTTCAAGACAAAAGCTGTAAATGTTCACGCAATATAAAACGAAAAAGGAGTATATACCAGTACATGAAGGCTTCCTAAGTATTACCATTCAAACTACAGATAGATTGGAGTGAGAGACCACTCCCAACCACAGCATTGATGGGGCTGTTGTACAGCTTTTGTAGCTTACTAGTGTTGTGTCGTACAGCTCTTGTAGCTTACTTTTTGCTGTTTGTCTTTTACTTGTTTTTGGTTGTAGAATTTTGTTATTCGTTTGACCAATACAATCGGAACTCAGTCTAGCAATATTATTGCGTTTTTTTTTCTCTTCCTTCCTTAATCTTTATTGCGGTCGAAACAAATTAAGATACAAAATCAAACTCAAATGCAGGTATTTCTGAGAATGAGCTAGGATCATCTCCTCTAAGAGCGGATGTCTTAAAAATAAAGCACAAATGTATGGACATTTACATGATCTTACAGGATATGCGTTTAGGGTTGTCCGATTGGTGCTACTCTATCGGGCGAAAGGGGCACATGCGTGCTTCGTTACTTCTGAAGTATACTGTAACCACGCCTTGTTTAGACATTGACTTGAGTTACGAGATATTTGACCTTGCATGGCTGTTATTATAGACAGTTTAGTAGCCTGCTTGCTGATTCAATTAAGACATAATTACGTTTGTGTTCCTAAACATAATGATATACGAATACACTCTAAGAAAAAAGTGGGCCTCAAGGGACTAACGGCAGCATTTGGTCCTCTGAACTTCCAGTTGCTCCTGTAAGGACTATCTGGTTCAAGCTAGGTGCCGTGCGCAAACGCTGGGGACTAACTGCGCTCGACTGGGACTAACCGATAGGCGTGCGCGAGCAAAAGCAGCCATTAGTCCCCCTCAGACATGGGGCATATGTATGATTTAGTCCCCGACGGCAAACGGGATGTTCGCCAGGAGGACGGATGATATTTCGCTTGCCTTAGGAATTGGCGAGACTCTGCCCAGCACGGCTGAAAGTGTTCACAAAACTCGGACGAAAGTGGCGAATTTGTTTAATGTGCCACGAACGTTCAAACATTACATGGTAGAGCTTCGCGCGGTATGCGAGTGCGAGTTAACGAATTTGTTGACTCTACTCCACCCAACTATCTCGTCAAAAATGATCTGTTGACATTTCACAAGTCCCATTCACGTAATTTGCCTTCGCGCAAAAAATGAGCATTAATCCAAACGCAACACCTCCAAATACTAAGTTTTTTTTTCTTAAATGAAACTTAAGAGTTTGTAGAAGACGCGCTTTCAACACCGGAGTCTCGCAGTCAGAATAGGAAGTTTTCGTACACCGCGCTGCCCCCTCCGCTAAGTGTTCCGCAACGAAGAAGTTGCTACTGTGCCTGCGCGCCGATAGCCTTGACTGCGAAGTTCCCGCTATCGTAGCGGGTTGCGACAGCCTCGCGGGACGGCGAAAATGATCTACAAAAACTCCCTAATAAATGGTCACTTCAATCGCTAAAACTGATTTACTGAGAACAGCTCGAGCCTCGTCTCTGCGTCTCCCCGTAACCAACCTTTCTTGGTAGTCCAATGTCGAACTCAAAATCCGCAAAGACACACTTGATGCACGGCACGTTCCACTCAAAAAGCACATTCAGGGGCAGTATCCAGACGCTTTCATGCCATCGTCGGTGATGTTTCACATAACATTCCAGATGAACAACGAAGAATGAACCGCGCCCGGATGTCATTCATGGCAACACCCTGCTAATACAAAACAAATGCGAACGAAAAAAAAGGCCCCCGAGAAAACTGAGAAGAGAGAGAAAGAGAGAGAGAGAGAGAAAAAAAACATGCTTCCTTGTACGCCACTTGACCGGCGTGTTGAAAATGGCGACCTTCGACCTTCTCCCGTCCTTCGGGCATTGGTGTGTCGGTGTGTAGTGAAAGGAGGACAAGAGATTTTCGGGGAACAGAGATTTCCCTTCCCCCTCCCACCAACCCCCTACCCCGCATTTCTCGCTCACGCGGGGGGTAGGGCAGATGGAGCAGAGGGGGTCCGTCGGGAAAATGGAAACGGGTCTTTGTTTGAAAAGGACCTGTTTTTAGTATTGCCTTCGTCAGGACTTAGAAGCTGGTCGTCTCCGATCATTGCGGGATCCGGTTTGGATTCGCGGTGCTGCAACACTGCACTTGATCTGTTCTGGAGTCACAAGACAAGGGAACTCGATTAAGGTATGTCAAAGTACTTCTGTTTATGGTATATTCATTAAGGGGTATTCACACGAGGGAGAAATCCCGGGGATTTCTCCCCGGCACGCGCATTCCGCGACGAAAACGTCAGACTTTGCGATGTGCAAAAGCCTCGCGTTTTCATCTCGTGATGCGCGCGCGCCGGGGAGAAATCCCCGGGATTTATCCTCCGTGTGACTTCAGAAAGTGTTTTATTTTGAGCGCGTTCTCTAGCTTCCAAAGCAGGCGCCATGCTCTATTCTTTTTGGCACCATGGTTCCTTATTTTGTTACGCAGCACAGATACCTGATATTCAATCGTATTAGCGATGTGCGCGACCAAAAGCGTCGCTGCGGTTAACAACTGGTGACGTCACGGCGAGGCAAATCCCAGTCGTGACATTACGGATAGAAACCATAAGAGGGCGCCACCGAAACATCTCGGCGCTAATCGAGCAAAACGCCAGTTCTACCAATGGCTTTCTTTTTTGTGTTTTGCAGACCCTGGCAGGATCGCTTTACTATAAAGGCCTGTTCACACATGCAGCAGAGAGCTACAAGCATAGCGCTGACCTAGCGCTAAGCGCGTGCTGACGGGAGCTTTTACCAGCTTTGTATCGCACCGTCAAAACTGTTGCTCATGGCAGACGAAAAGCAGCTCACGACACGTGAGGAGCGCTACTTCAGCGCTTTGCTGCGTGTGAGAACCGCCCTTAATGGAGACGTTTATTCGATTGTATAGACTTTCGCGTTGATGGCGGGAGCTCGTTCCGTTACTTCGTAGCATAGTTTGAGCACGCACACGCTGGGTCTGTAATTCGCAGCGAACGGTCTACTAAAAATATAATATTGCGCTGGTCTGCTGTCAACAGATCGCATGTTAGATGTCAACCTTTGTAGCACTTTTGTAGCCTATTTGTTAGCTTAATATGTGTGTGTTGTATCTCATACTTTTGTTGACCGATCGGGTATTTCACGCTGCCGCTGTTGATAAAAATCCAAATTTCTCGCAAACAGGCAAGAAACTGCAGGTGCCCCAAATAGACGGTGCTTGAACCACGACCAGTTTGGACAGCCGTCCCAGTGTTCAAGTCATCGTCGACGCAAGTGCATTCTTCGGAATTTGGCCTTATCGTGAAATCTGCCGCTCAGGAACTTTGACTTCAGTCATCCTTGAATCGGATGTGTATCTAGAGGCAATAAAGCTACGTTTAACCTGAACTGCACAATTTAGTTTGGAGATTTGTGGCTTGGGACCAAATGTAAAGGATAAACCTTTAGTCCCACGGGTCTAAATCCAAAGGCGCAACGTTGAGACCCAGGGGTCCAAGTGTAAGGGCCTAACAGTCGGTCCTCGGGGTTCATTTGAAACGGTGTAGCAGTTAGTCCCAGGGGTCCAAGTGCAAGGGCCTAACAGTTCGTCCTCGGGGTTCAATGGAAACGGTGTAACAGTTGGTCCCAAGGGACCAAGTGCAAGGGCCTAACAGTTGGTCCTCGAAGTGCAATTGAAACGGTGTAACAGTTAGTCCCAGTGGTGCTAGTGCGAGACACTAATGGAGGGGCGCAACTGTTACTCCCCTTCCCGTTAGTCCCCGAGGGGACTAATGGTTGTGGCAACGCACTTGCTCCCTTCGGGGACTAAGTCGCGCTCCCCTTTTTCTTAGAGTGTACGATCATGAGGAGTCTTCAGGAAACTGTGTGGCTTCCTCTTACTAGAACTTAAATATGCACTTTTACGAATACTTACGAATACATTAGTACATGCATTTACGTTTCACATGCATGTACTAATGTATTCGTAAATGGACCCTGAACTGCATTTCGTGTTTAACAAAGCAGTGCGCACCTGTTTAGGAACTGTGACTTAATTATTGTCTCTTTTACTTGCAGGTTCCGCCGCCTTTAGGTTCTTTATTCGCGAGTAAGCGTGGTGCACTTCGTAATTTCACGTGGCTTTATGTGCGTACAATAAATTGTTCATGTTGACCGTCGGGTTTTCCAAGATTGTTTCGACAACATACCATCTTGCCACTTCCGTTGACTTCGCCGTTTTACGGAAGCCATGGTCCGCTTACCGATGGACGATGCAGGACGCAGGTTCATATTTCTTTCGAGATTTAATAATATTTTTAGTAGACTAAGCTCGCAAAACACTATCCACGCACGCGCACTCGCAGCACAGGCTACTGTAGCTCATAAAGACTTCTTCAAACAACCTAAGGCTGAAGAGACAGTCTGAAGTGCAAAGGCGTTTAATCAAATAAATATGTTTGTGCGCACTTTTCCAGAGAACATTTGGGGGTTCTATAGCTACAGTTATTTATTTACAAATTAGGTTAAAAAAATAAGAATAAACTTTTAGCCTTTCCACTCTGGTGAAGAGGGATGACCAGCGAAGCTCTACTATGGTGGGAATTAAATAATGGCCGGCCGCAAGTCGGCAAGCCAAAGTGGAAAAGTTGCGACGGCGGCAACCAGACAACCGGCAAGCCGGTTCTCTGGTTCCCGCGCACGCTCATAGATGGCGGTAGCTGTCCGGAGTGTTGTGTCGACATTTATTTGCTGGCGGACACGATCCTGGAAAAACTAAACCTTAACAGCTCTGCTGTAAAAATGTTCTCACCGAAAAAAAGTTATTGTTTTGAAATTGAGCAAAGACGTTTCACGCGTTTTCTTGCGTTTTCTTAAGGTTTTTACGTTACGTAGATGTCATTAAAACATTTGTGTCTCGAATGCCACGGGCCAGGCTATCTCCTTAAACTGATATACCACGCTTAATATGTCGCAAATATCCTGTTGACAAGTAGGTACGTTTTCGTAACGTAATCTAACGCAAGAATACGGGGCTGTGTGAACCAGCCTTTATGACACGGTTGCACTTGCGAATTCGCGAGCGGATACGCGCAGGCGGCGAGCGGATTTTGGAACCGGTTGACGAAATCGACTCGAAAATCTGGACACGGGTCCCTGACCCATCGAGATTTTCCGCCAGCGACGAGCGGATTTCGCCACCTGGCTCCAAAATTCGCTCACCCCCTATTGAAAATTCTCATTTGTATGAGAAATTTCTGTGTCCAATAAACACATATGAATTATACAAGATATATAAGAACATATAAGAACCGTATAAGAACCATATAAGAGCTATATAAGAACTATGTAAGATATATGAGAACATACAAGCACCATATAAGAAACCAGTGGGAAGTTTCTTATAAGTTTCTTATGAGGTTCTTATATATCTTATATAATTCTTATATAGTTCTTATATAATTCTTGTATGGTTCTTATACCTTCTTATATGTTCTTATATATCTTGTATGATACATATGTGTTTATTGGACACAAGAAATTTCTCATACAAATGATTGTTTTTACAAGGGGGCCGCCGGCGCGGATCCGCCCACGGATTTGCAAGTCTAAATGCACCATTAGATAGAAATTATTTTTTGGCATTTTCATTCAGTCAGCTCTTTGTATACAGGCTGTTGGTTTCTAATTGGAATGGAACCTTTTTTAAATGAAGTACTGTTAGATAAACACCAACTTCATTGCGTATTCTGGATTCGCGTACTTTTAAGTAGTATAACCACGATTCATTGGATAATTATTTAAAATTGTGTTAATTTTGAATTAATGGTTTCATGAGTAATTTTGCAGCTGCACTAGTGAAGGCAAATGTTTCTTAGAAGCTATAATTGAATCGGCACAACTCGCAAAAAATGGCATCTAGGTTTGAAATATTAATTGATTAGAAGAATAAACAAATAGCAACAAACCCTACACCTACATTTCCTAGATAAAAAAGACGTAGTGCAAAATTTTCGGCGTGTCCTAAAGAAGGAAAACAAACCCTCCACCTCCACCTCTTAGATACAAAGCCGCAGTGCCGAATCTTCGGGCGTGGCCTAAAGCAGGCCAGCACACCCTCCACCTCCACCTATACCTCCTAGATGGCAAAGCCGAAGTGCGGAATTTTCGGCGTGGCCTAAAGAATGCAAGCAAACCCTTCACCTCTACCTCTTAAGTAGCAAACCCGTAGTGATGAATTTTCGGCGTGGCCTAAAGGAGGCACACAAACCCTCCACCTCCACACCCCAGATAGCAAAGCCGTTGTGTTGAATTTTCGGCGTGGCCTAAAGCAGGCCAACAAACCCTCCACTTACACCTACACCTCTTAGATGGCAAAGCCGTAGTGCTAAAATTTCGGCGTCGCCTAAAGAAGGTTAACAAACCCTCCACCTCCACCTACAGCCTCAGCCGAACTCTGATGCCGCACTCGTGCCCAGTATATATATATATATATATATATATATATATATATATATATATATATATATATATATATATATATATTGATACAAATTGAGCACTACGGCTTTGTCGTCGAGGAGGTGTTAGCTAATCGCTGCCGAGATAACGACGAGTGCCCGACACAGGTCCAAAGTGACGATGCAGGCGAGTTGGTTCACGATACAACTGGAAACAGCGTACATTTAACAAAGACGACGAAGGTGGAGACGGGACAAGCGAACAAGGTACGCCTCTTTTCTGCTCGGGACAGCGGGTGGTGCCATACAGCGCTCCTTGCCCAGTTTTAGAAGCAGCAAACACGTGAACATGTATCGACGAATATGTCAATTGAAGCCCGAGGCATTTTCGATAATTTTATGAATCGGCCAAATAACTAATAATCACTGCCTTTAAAACTAACATCGCAACATGACCCATGAAACCATTTTTTAGGAAGTTCGCCTAAAGATTTTAATTAATTAGTGCAGTGGTTCTCAAATGGGGGCCCGCGAAAACATTCTAGGGGTCCGCGAAGAGCTGCCTCATCAGTCAAGCCCGGCAATAAGAGTTGTCTCTTTTCGAGTCGAGAAGAGATGTTTCAGTTTTCGGGCGAGTTTTCTTGTGTGTATGTCAATAAAGAGGTCTACTTCACACTAGCCCATAGTTGTATCCATTTATTAAATCATTATTACATTTAACTAATACGTTTCCCTTCCCTTCATCACGAACGGGGTCCTCCATCATCTCCGCCGATCGACAAGGGGTCCGCGAAATATCGATGGTTGAGAACCACTGAATTATTGGATTGACGGTGATGGTTACGGCTCGACCTATAATATCCGCCAAGATTAATAAATACGCCATGAGGGCGGTATTCCAACTGTTCTTGCAATTATAAAAAAAAATAAAAAAAATAAGGAGCCCCTTTCAGCAAGTTTCAGTATAGAGGTTTTTTGCGCGACACAGGGGACAATTACAAGCAAGTAGACACGGACAAGCGCTTGTCCGTGTCTACTCGCTTTTAATTGTCCCCTGTGTCGCGCAAAAAACCTCTATACTGCATCATGAACCAACTAGGCCAACAACAAGTTTTAATTTAGTAAGTTTGTTTAAATGTCTTAAAAAGCATATGAGGGCTACAGTTAGTCATAATTTTAACTTACCATTATGTAAAAATACCTACGGTGAACTCACTACATTTTTTGGTACATTCATTTGGAAAGATATACCAACGGATGTGATGCAGAACTCCAACGTTTTTGACAACATTATAAAAAAAATGTTTTTTAATCACAAGTGTAAAGACGCATACCGCGGCCACCCCATAACGAAATATAATTTTTTTTTTTTGTTGAACATTTTTTATGTATGCCGCTGTGAAGACTCTGGTTAGGAGCTGCACACACACCGTCGTCGGGGTCCGACGTTGAGGAGAGACAGTACCCAGCACTAGTTCCGGCACATAGAACTTTATCTAAGCTCGACTTGAGTTCGCGACACAGACAACTGCTACGACGTTCTCCGTCCCAAGGGTTGCGATGGCTAACCGCTCTTTTTTGCTGTCCCTCCTCTTTTTTCTCTTTTCTTCCCCTGGCCACGAGGCGAGGATTCTTTGTAATCTGGCGCGAACGCCACGGTGGGACACACACACACACACACACGCATGCCCGCACGCACAGCACCGAATGAGTCGGTTAGACACTCCGTCACACTCGCCCACACACAAAAAAAGGAATTTTCTCTTACACAAAATTCACCTGACAAAACTTAAAGGGATGTTCATGTTCAGGTTCATAAAGACACTTAGTTTTCAGACCGTAATAAACTCACTATAGGATACCTATCGAAACACTGGGTAAAGTGCACAGAATACACCATCACGTGGTCGCTAAGAACAGTGAACAGAATGGGACAACACATTGAACCCAGAACAATAAGGAGCACACTAAGAAAGTTCCCGCAGATTACAGACCACCCGGTGGGCCCCGCCGGTTTCTCGTACGTGTGCCCATTAAGGTCGATCAACTGGTCCGTATTTTCTCAAAGCATAGCGGTGTTCCCGCGCGGGTTGGCTTGCTCTAGGAGGAGCAGCAGCCGAGCTGTGAGTCAACTCCTCCAAGAGTGCCAGCATGATGAAATCGTTTGATCTCTTCTCGTCAGGATCCACTCTGTTCTCATCCGCTGGACACGGGCCGTGGGGCTTTGGAACGGCGGGCATGGCAGTAGGAGTCCCAACATCATTCGGCATGCCCGGCCCCCGAAGAGGCCCAATGTCACCCCGGTCACCGCCTCCGGCACCATATGATTAGCATGAACTACTTTTTGCTCCCCTGTTCGAGTGTCTTTTACTCGGAAGGTGACCTCCGACAGTTTTTCTACGACCCGAAGCGGACCGCGCCATTTAGGCTGCAACTTTCTGGCGAGCCCACGGACGCCGGCCAAGTCGTTGATACAAACGACGTCACCCACGGCGGAGCTCGAAGTTGCGGCGTCCCTGTCGAATAGGTGTTTCCTTGTTTTGGCAGAGTCAGCCAGCATCAGGCGTGCAGACTCGTGGGCGGATGAGAGTCGCTGAAGCAGTTCATCTCTGTAGTGCTGTGCGTGCCCGCACGCACAGCACCGAATGAGTCGGTAATACACTCCGTCACACCGCATTGTAAGACTTATTCTTGTTTGGATCCGAAGCCACTGTGGCTATGGGTCTAAACAATTTTTGTGCGTTTTTAAAATAAATAAATTTGATTTTGAATTTGAATTTAAATGCCTCCTCCTCCCTCCCCCCCTTTTTTTATACGTGTTGGAGAAAAAAAATTTAAACTGTCTAGATCGGTGGGATCTCTTTAAGTCGTGAAAGTAGATATACTGGCGTTTTGTAAACTGACATACAGGTAGCACTCGAAAGTTTAAAATAACCCCTGCCCTACCTTTCCTAGGCTCCCGGTGATTATATATATCAGTGTAAAAAAAAGTTGTGTAAAAAAACAGAAATTGTCTGGCAGCTGGCCTGCCAGAAAATTCCTGTAAAGCTCTGTCCTCTGTTTTGAATTTTTCTGTTATTTAACATACTCTTTCTGTAAAATAACAAATTCCCGTAAAAAAAAAAAAGAAAAAAAAAAACATGACGGCTGGCAAGCTGCTCAACATTTAGCTTATTGAATTAGGCGGCAGCTTGCGCCACCTAGGAAGTGTAGTAGTAACCGCTAGATGCGCTAAAAAATGTTTTTTTTTTTTACTTCTGATTTTACGGGGCAACCACTCATATCACACACAAAGCACGAACACTAACCAATAGACCATTTGCAGTCCTCCCAAGCGCCCCGGCGCGCGCGCGAGGAATCTTGGGATCGGTGTTCTGTCGGCCCCCGTCGTCTGGCTGCTCTCCGTTGGAATCGCATCACCTCGCTCTAGACATACTTTTCATCTTCGTTGTTTATACTTAATAATCCTCTTTTTTATCTACTCCAGTGTATTTTTCTTGTTCATAAGTGTATCTATTTCGTTCAGCGCTTTGTATTTCTTCTGTATATTACGTGTTTTTGTGCATATTCCATCGTTTTCGACGCGGCCGTCGACGGACACCACGCCGCTTCGTTCGCCGCTCCCGGGGTGAGTACTGACTGTTGCCGTTACGCTCTATCCCGCTCCTAGGCCGTTCATTTAACTCGTGTGCGGTCGCGAGAGAGCAGTTTCGAACATCACTACAAATGTCACCGCTGTAAGCAGAGAAATAAAGTAGTCATCACGAAGCGAAGGCCGACATGCCTTCGCTTCGTGATGCGCTCGCCCTGTGAAATGTGAGCGTGGGATATCGAGTACTGCTTGCGTGCTCAACATTCGGGACGGTGCTTTGTCGTTGCGATCTTTTTGCCCTTCGGACGCTTGCGAAGCTGTACCAGCGGTCGGCGTGCCTCGGCAGCGCTCGTCAACAACCGTCCGCGCGGCGTCACTTTTCTCGCGTTCGCTGACCGTCCGCGAGCGCCGGTGATTCATCGTCGCGGCTGGTATGCGTATGTAGTACATCGCATAGCTTCACAATCGCTCTTAACAGCGGTTGTGAGTTGAGCGGGCCCTTAGCAAGCGAGTTATGTCAGCAACTGCAACTTTGAAACTGATGGTCACTTCACTTATTTATTTCACTATTCGAGATGTCAGCTGAATGTAGTATCTTCTTAGGTCACCCTCAGAAGCCACATGACGGGCGGTACAACCTGCTGTGTACCGGGCTGTGCCCACACCACTCTCACTGCCAAGCATGTGTCCTGGAATCGCTTTCCGAAGAACAGCCATCTACGCAACATTTGGGTACAGCGAATCAACAGGAAAGGTATTTACCATATTTTTTTACTTGTTATCTACACTTTCCTGACAATGATCAGGAAGGTACAGTGTGTGTACTGTCCGACGTGGCCCAAGTCATTTTACCCATATGTACAACATACCTGCGAAACACATTTTTTTTAAAAATAAAAATAGCATTCATTATTTTTGACCTATAAGTGCAACATACGACTGAAACAAAAAAGACAATCTCAAAGAATCCCAGATGTTGCATGTGCCCTTTTCACTCTCTTGGCCACTTCCACCTGCACCGACATACCAATATTTGATTGCATCGCAGGAATGTCGCTTCATCTCACTACCCTACAGCTAAAGCAAAGATACTCTCACAGTGCTTCTATCATTTTCAGCGTGCATCCACTCCAGGTTTGTTAGGCATAAACTATGTGCTTGTTCTTAGTGCCCGCTGCACAATGGTACTGGAAGTGTTTAGAAGGCGGTGGGGTGACGATGGGGGAGGAGGAGAACTGAATTCTACCCCCTTGCCCGGATAGTTTACTGACGCCCCTGTTCAGACGCCACGGCTGCTGCATCCATTCTTACCACTGAGATTGAGTTGCACTTGCTCCAAAGTTGAATGGGTGAATCTTAATATGGTGCTAACTGCTTCTTTTGCATGCAGGTACCACTGGACGGTTCTCTCTGTGGACGCCAACCTCTGACAGCAGAATATGCGGCGCTCATTTTAACGAAACTGGGAGAAAGAAGTACGAGGACAAAGCTCCCCGGTTTTTTCCAACCAGGACATTTCCGAAGTGTATGTTATTTGCCTATTTTTGTTTCTTTCTGCAATAGTTGTTTTTCCCTGCTTATATTCTTGCTTGTGATCACTGTATACATGGGTCGTTTCTCACGTGAGCTACGTCACTGCTGGTGGCGTCTGGTGATTTGTGGACAGCGGTGCTACCCAGTGAGCATGGCGAAATACGTGACCTACGGAAGCAATCATCGCTCTCATAGAAAAAGACGGAGCTTCAAGCAATCGTAATGTCAGATTTTGTAGAGCTGCAGACATAATAACAATGTTTTGTCTGAATACATGAGATCTCTCAACGGCTAGACGACGCAAATGGACTGCAATCGAAAAGAGGTTTTGCGACGTGCGGTTAAGTAGCATCAAGGATATCACTGAAACTGAAAAAGTATAACATTCTCGTCCGTCATTAAATTTGCAGTGGGAATAGGTGGCATATAAACCTACTGACTGCCTTTTTCAAGGATTTGGCTTGGCTTAGCTAGCTTGCTGCTCAAGGCACCAGGGGATGTCGCTCTGCTGCCTTCATCTCTGATGGCCCCAAATGACAGCTTTTAATCCAGCTCTCTCGTTGTGGAAAGTAGTGAAGGCTCTGCATGTTTCCTGTCGTACATTGAAGTGCCAGCTCATCTCGACTCTAAATAACAGCAGTGTGTTTGAACGGTACCAGACGATGCTTCTTTAT
Source organism: Ixodes scapularis (assembly GCF_016920785.2). Lineage (NCBI taxonomy): Eukaryota > Metazoa > Arthropoda > Arachnida > Ixodida > Ixodidae > Ixodes > Ixodes scapularis. The sequence goes on along the minus strand of NW_024610071.1, from coordinate 40,857 downwards.
ATTTCCGACTGCTCTATCTGACACAGTCGGTCACAATGCAAGAGGACTTCAGCGAGCTGGAAAACACTCTCTTAGCACATAGAAAAACATAGGAGAAAATGTACCAACATGAATTCTAGAAATATTTTGAGCGAAAACTGACGTCAGGTGCAAGGACTCTATAATTACTGTCCACCGTGTTTGCTTGACTAGGCAGCTTCCTAGTGACCATTCAAGCAGATAGAGTTGGACATGCCTTGTCAGGAGTTTGCGGTCGTAATATGCTTGAGCCAACTGCTTTGTAAGAAGTTGCAGCTGTGCATATCGTTCGTGTCACAAATGGAAACACATATGAATGCGGAAATATAATTATGTTTAATAAAGGGCCCTTTAGGCAAGTATGGACAGCCTAAGATGGCACCGAATATAGTCGATTTCACAGTAACATGGCAGGTGGCAGACTCTATAACCCCTGTGAACTGATTGAAGTGTTGAAGTCAAATGTATGTGACAGCTCTTTACTAGAGAAGTGTACTCTGATTGGCTCGCTTGGGACAAACCTTTTGTTGTGTGCCAAACTATGTTGAATAAGGATATAAACTTTGTTCCCTTCTTTTATACGCCGGTGGCTGTTGAATGCACTTCGTCTCAGAAAGAACTGCAACAATCGCTATTTGGCTACAACATTCCAGACCAGCTACCAAAGGGTAGAAACAGTGACCGCTATTGATCCAGCTGAGCTCTTGGTTGTTTGACATGTTATGTGCTCCGTACAGTGTAAGCTGTGCCCTGTGCTAGACAGAATTCCAGCCGGTATGTAATGCTTATAAAATAATTGCGTGAACAATTGCCTTATCCTTGCCTGCAGATGTTGCGGCCTGCCCAAAGGTCCCAAACATGATCTGCGCAAGGAAGCGCCATGCGCTGCAGCCGCTGCCGGCCTACTTTCTGTCGGACCTTGACCTGGCACAGACCGTGACCCTGCCTGCTAGCCAGGAGCCAGCACAACCCGGCAGCCCCTTGGCCTCCGCTGGTGCCCCTGACACTGATGATGTAATAGCTAGCGGTAAGCTCCTAACATTGAGCATCAGTGTTGCTCGTCTGTTTATTTGGCATCCCTGTCAACTGTGCAGCAGTCCCGATAGGTGCATGGAACACTTACATGCAGTACGTCGAACTTTACAAACTGTACTAACTCAGTCACCGCTGGCTATAGCACGCAAGTTGTGGCCGTTCCATACTCGCAGCACCATATGGCACGGTGCACTCTAAGATACCGCACATGCAAGGTACCCGCGGAGTTGTTCTTTCAGATTGCGGTCACACCCTCACTTCATTGTCTGCCAGGTACAAAGGAGATGCTGCCACAGCCCTGCTTGCATGTTATTTGCCTCAAGATCCAGATTGAAAAGTGGGGACACATGCTTTTGTTTATCCATTGTTTCCTACAAGACAAGCGGCGATTCTCTGGCGTCCACAAAAAAACCATCCCCACTTTTGTTATGGAGCACGGGCAAGGCTATGCATGCTCTTAGAATTCGCAGTTGACTCCAATGCATGCGCACGAACGCTGCACCGGAGCCTCTCAGGGCTTCGAGTTAGCGTCCGCAGCATTCTCCGTGCTCCAAGTAAGTGTAGAACAAAGCTTAGTTCCGCATTTCCCCGCAGCACCCCTGACGATCGGATCTCAAGGCGAATAGCCAGCATTCCCATTATAGCTCCTTCGTGTGGAACAGAGCAGCATTAAAGAGGTCATAAACCGACTCAGTTACTTCTGCTAAATGCTGCTGTCGCACAATAAAGCTTGAGAACAAGCAATATTCTGCTCTTCCTCACAGCCAGGTAAAATAATCACATGATTACTGTTAGGGGTTAGCTGCTACTGTTGGCGCAGTGATTAGACACAAGCCCAAGCCCCAATAGTTACCATGGCATTGATTGTAACCAAATAGTCAGGTGCTCACTCAGTGCTTGGGTCCAGTTCATAAGCCGTCTGTATTCAAGTGTCGTCACCCTGGTGTGAACCCTAGGCTTTCTCAACATTGTGATTTCTGACTGTAAATTAGCCTTCTATTCCTCAGAATATAACCTTGGCAGGGGAGCCTCTGGTTTGTGGTATATAGATTATTATATAGATTATATTTGTGCTACAGACGTCAGTATGCTTGTATGAGGTGCAGAACATCCAAATGCATATCGTTTCTTGGCCCCTTTAACATGTGATGCTTTTTTTGTATGGCACATGATATGCTATTTGGCAGAGCCAAGGCAATTACAAGGAGAAAGCCTAGTTTTTTGTTTTGATATTTGACTGCAAAAATGATGTGATATTTATTTTGCTATCTCCCCATCTGGCAGACCACCAGTACAGCATCACAGGATGTATCGATCAAGCCCTGCGTGATCGCATCAGGCAGCTAGAGGAGCTCGCTTCTGCAAACGAGAAACTGCGCAAGGACAACGACCGTCTACAGAAAGAAAATGAAGCTCTGCGGAAGAAAGTAGCCCATCTTGAGGAGATGTATGACAAAGCAGAGGAGGTCATCGATGCTACAATCCCCTTTCAGAACTTCACGCTCACAGCCGTGCAACAGGACCCAAAGAAACTGGCCTTCTACACGGGATTCGACTCCCTGGAGAGATTTCTCGCCTTTTACAAGTTTGTTCAGGCAGGTTATGAAGCTCACAAGGAAAGTCAAGGTCCGCAGAGAAGGTCACCTTATCTATCCATGGATGATCAGCTGCTGCTCGTGTTGTCCCGCCTGAGGGTGGGACTTTTGGAGCAGGACCTTGCATACCGGTTTCGTATCCACATCAGCACAGTCAGCCGGGTGTGGACATTCTGGATTGGTTACCTAGCGGACTACCTTGCTCAACTCAACTACTGGCCGTCGCGACAGGTTGTGAACAAGCACATGCCGGAGTGCTTCATCGAGGCGTATCCATCGACGAGAGTCATTCTGGATTGCACGGAAATCTTCATCGAGACACCTAGCGACTTCAGGGTGCAGAGTGATACCTACTCAAGCTACAAGTGCCACAACACTGCCAAGGGACTGCTGGGCATCACCCCCAATGGGTTCGTGTCGTTCGTGAGCGACCTTGCCCCTGGCCGCGTCTCTGACAAAGCCCTGACCGCATGTTCCGGGCTATGCAACCTTCTTGAGCCCGGAGACTCTGTCATGGCGGACAGAGGCTTTTTGATCACTGAAGAGGTCGAAGCTGCAGGGGCTAACCTGAACATTCCACCTTTCCTTGGGGGAAGGCTACAGCTCTCCCTGGAGGACGAAGCGAAAACTAGGGCGATTGCGAAGGTCCGGATCCACGTGGAACGAGTGATTGGACAAATGAAGTGTTTTCGAATCTTGAGGGGTACTTTCCCAAACAGTATGAGCAAGAGCCTGGACTCTATCTGGAAGGTCTGTGCTTTGCTGTGCAATTTCACGAGAGAGCCACTGCTCAGTCGAAGCTAGAGCTGCAGTCTTGTGGCTTCGTAGATGGTCGTGGAGAAAAAAGAGGCCATATCTCTCTATCTAGCTCACTTCAGCTCCGGCAACTTTTTGTGCCCACACGCCCTCATGACCCATGACGACCATTAGCACCGACTACGGCCCTCGGGACTTTCCTCTACCCAACGAAATGGACTCACAACCCACCGAGGCCACGCTGGCTTCTCCCGCTGTCTGAAGCTTACCGCTCAATGCACCACCCACAGCCGGTGCAACCACTCCTGCCGTCACGTCGCTTCTTGATGCACCACTTGTTGCCGCGTGAATTCAACCTGCGGTCTTTACTCAGAATCCATTCTCCATCCTCGGCGACGATGATCCCGAAAGCAAGTTGTCGCCCCTCAACAACAGTTGCCACATCCGCACTGCCGCCAATGAAACGAAGCGTGCTCGTGGCATTTTTTTCTTCGGCGCCGCTGCGACTAAGCTTACCACCTCACCCCGGTGCATCCAACGTGACTCGAACCCTGACTCGTTCCCCCTGGAGGACGGATGGCATCCTGTCTCTCGCCGACGTAAGGCGGCCCCGCCCGCGGCGCCTCCAGCAGCATCGTTCTGCAGTGAGTTCTCCCACACTGTCATTCTACGGCCGGCCAAACCATGCCGCATCATGGACGGGGTCTTTCTTGCCATTGACTCTGCAGTTGCTGCACAGATAGACCTCAGGTCTCCTACACCATTGCAGCCCCCTACCAAGTGAGGTACCTCGACTGCAGTAATCAACTTGCAGTTGATGCTGCTTTGTCTCAAGTGTGCGATGCATTCCTCAATGTAACATACATCCCGATCGGCACTCTGCAGGTCTCCGTGCAAGGCTACGAGGCCATTCGCCGTGGCCAGGTTCGCGGATTCATAAAAAAAGTCTGGCGACCTGGATTCTGCGTCCTAAAAAACCTTCATTGCCGGAAATCTGCTATCCTCCAGGCCGGTCCTCTCACAAACTCTGGGTCGGCACTCATTACATTCGACGGCACCAGCCTCGCGTTGCCCAGTGCCCCAACAGCACCCAAGCCAACGGCACAACACAGCGTCGTCAGTTGCCTTCATCAACATCCAAAGAGAAGCCGGCGTCACCACCAGTGACGCCTGAAACTAGCTCCTGCTCAGCAAGCTGTGCTGTTATCTGCGCCCAAAGCCCTCATCGCAGCACCGAGGTCTGCGAAGCAGAAGACTGACTCCCGCCCGGTGCTCGCCACAAAACTCCTAACGCCGGCACACAACATCACCGCCGACCTCACACAAGTCCCAACATCAGAACCGCCTCGGACCACCTTCGCAGAATCAGCGAGAGCTGTCAACAGCACTAGTGAGACGCCTGCCCTACTTCCGTCAGGGTCAGACTTTACTGGCTTGCAACAACAAATCACCCTTTTCACAAAACAAATGCTGGCAGCCACGCAGCGAATTCCGACGATGCAAAACTCGCTGTTTACTCTCGTGGATACCTGCACCCGTGCAGTAATCGGGCGCCTCGCGATGCAGGGCATCATTCCGTTCGGCGGCCCCCCACTATCACCACGCAAACATGGTTAGCGCCCCCAGGATTGTTCAGTGGAACTGTTGCTCGCTTAAACAGAAGAAGGCAGACTTCATCGAAAAATTTTATCTTCACTCGTCATCCGACATGGCCGCTGCGTTTGCTCTACAAGAAATCAACGGCCCCCTCCCTTCTTTGCCACAGTACGATGGACTTGCTCCGAACATTGAGACTAGTGCCCCCTTGCCTTGGATTCGTTCCGCCCTGTACGTTCATCGATCAGTGTGCTTCACTCTTCTCGACACCTCACAGAGGTGCTCTGCAATGACCAGCGTTACGGGTTGCCGCCAATTCCTCAACGGCCCGTTTTTCTCTTCTCTGTCTATGTGGCTCCAGACACATCGCTAAACCGCTGGACAAGGCAGCCGCTAAACATCCCTTTTTTTAAGCACTTCGCCCGTCTTTATCCAAAAGACGACGTTCCCGTTTGCGGTGATCTTAATGCCAAACACACGCATGGGGCTACGACATTGACCTTCCCCACGGCACGCGGCTTCTTGCAGACCTCACAGGGCTGAAACTTTCGTTCCTCAACATCCCAGACACCCCCACACGTATCAAACAATCCTCCCAACAGCAGGACACCTGCCCCGACTTTACCTGTGCTCGTTACCCTCGACGCTGGAGATGGCATGTCGCCGGCGACCGCCTCGGCGGTGATCACCTCCCCATTATTTTACGCTACGACTTCCTATCCGCAACCCTATCTCACTGTCGCGCCTGCTGCGACACATTCTTCACTAAGTGGGACAACTTCCGAGCAGCTCTTTCTTCTGTCATGGAACTTGCTGGCTTTTCCGACATTATACAAGCTATCCAGTCCGCCCACAAGTCTGCCACAAAGCGGCTAACCGTACCGGACGATGCCGCTTTGACGAGCATTTACTTACTGGACCGCCGCATTCACCTGTTGGCCTGTTACCGCCGTTCTCGCAGACCACGACGACTCCTCAAACCTTCACATAAACTCCAAAAGACTATCTCGTGCTACACTTCGGAACTCGCTTCCAACTGCTGGACTTCCCTGTGCAGATCCATCTCCGGCAATAGCCATCTTTCGAAAGTTTGAAGGCTCCTCCGTTCTCTCCTCGGGGACCACAAACCTAGGCAATTTGCTGCCACTGTTGCCCTTCGCAAAGGTGTCTCTCCCGAGGAGCTAGCTGAACGGGCCTCGGACGTCTTTTTTCCGCAACCAGCGCAACATGACTCTGGATGCTACACTTGTGTTCACCCTGTCACCAAGCTCTTGGGATGGATTGCCCGTTCACCCTCCACTCGCAGTGCACCTGGCCCCCAACAATGTCACAGTCGGGCAACTTCAGAACCTCCCTACGGCACTCAAGGAAACCATACTCGCCGAGATCAACCAGGTGACTCCAGACTACTGAAGCCCCAGGAGTCCCTGATCGCTGCCACTTGTCTCATTCGCCCTGGAAGCTCCCGAGAAGATTAAAAGCTTTTCCTCTTTTTATGCCCAAACAGCAGGGCAGATATGGTGGCCACTTCTTTGGTCGTTAAATAAATGTTTCAAAGCAAAGGTAGATGGTCATGATGAAAGAAATCAAGGACGTTAGGATTCCTGTCAGAAGTACTCAACGCAATAAAATGTTGTCCAAACTTGCCAGGTTTTAATTTTAGATTGGTTGCACACTACACGACAGAGTAGCGAGCATTTGATTATTCTTAATTTTTAACTAGGACTGATTAAATTAATTTCAATACTTTTGGATGTTTTATTTTAATACACACATATCCTCTAAAAAGGGCGGAAATGTAGTGGTTAATAAAGAAAAATAGACGTAATGGTGGGGCCACAGTCGACTCCTAGCAGAACTGTTTGGTGGGGCAACAGGCAGACTGAGATTAAAGCCCCTCTATCCTGGGAAAAGTGGCGCCATTCATTGTTGTGGAAATTCTCGAGACACGTACCGTGTGCCACTTCTGGGAAGGACATGGCGTCTGAAATCTAGCTCAGTGCTGCGCTGTGTCGCCATGATCTTCCCAAGGGCTGCATGTTGCACGTGCCTCGTGCATCGACGCACTTTGCGCTACTTTTAAAACATGAAGGGGCTTTAACTGAGATGCCATTGCGTGTGCCACAGGCAAAAATTCAAGATGTTGAAAACAAGCTGTTGCATTGTAAATTGTGCGAATTACTAAAATTCTCCGTCAATATGCCCCAGCAAATGAAGATTAGAGGGTTTACAGATTAAACCAAAGGAAGATGTCTGTCACCCCAGAGGAAGAACATGTGGGGACCTTGACGTGCAACCAAAATTTCACCATCAATAGCGCTGAAATCAGTAACGACACTACCGTAAACCAATTTTGCTCCCAGGTGGGCCGCCGGAAGCGGCGTTGGTAGCCACAGCACATGGTCGTTGTTGGAACTTTCGCGCATAATGCAGAAGAGGATCATGCCCTCTTTAGGTGTCACACGCTCTCATACCATCTTTAGTGTTTGTGTGTATGGCGCGTGCTTTGGACGGTTTCACAACTGACGACCACGCGCATGCTAGGCTGTGAAGATTACACGCTGGGGCGTGGGTTTGTAAACAATGGAAAAGTGTATGAAATTTAGCATGCACAGTGCACAAACTCTATTTTCAGTACACAAATATTGCGACTACTATATCGGACAGAGGTACGCGCTACAGTTTGCAACAAATTCTTGTGCCGACATGAGCAGTCTGAGGCATTCCAACTACTTGTCATGACAGCCACTTTCAGTTCACAAAAGTTGGTTTATTATATGTTCTCCAAGTCTTTGGCATTAAAAATGAGGTTGATTCCTTTGTGACACTGCCGTGCCGGGCTGTGGCCGGCGGTGAAACTGCACAGCCCACCAGCGACGGCAAGCAACCAACTGAGCGTCCAGAGCTAGGAACCAAAAGGCACCTTTATCACACGAGGCAATGGCTTTTTACACAAGACGTGGGCACAGTGTTTGCAACCCGATTACCGAAAGTGTCCAAACTTGGCACTAGCACCGCCCGCAAAATCCCCCCTTTAGAATGTTCAAGGAGAGTATCGGACACCTTGGCTGTGAAAAAAAACAAAGTTTTACAGATTGAGTCTCTTGGGAGCGACCACTTGTCTTCCAGAATGGGTTGAGTAGTGTCGGCCCGTACCATCACCACGAACACGTGGTGGTGATGCTGGACGAGGCACATCACGATGACGCGAGTAGACAGGTCCACCTGAGGCCGAACCGTCGACGGAAGCTAGGGGTGACGCCGGCCTCGGAGAGACACAACAGCACCTGCCGCAGGCGTTGGTCATGTTCCTTTTTCGTTCTGCCGAAGACTAGGATGTCGTCGACCATGTTGACCAATCCGTCTAGGACTTCCAAGATCCACGCCACCTGTCGCTGGAAAAACTCAGGGGCCGACGTGATGCCAAATGGGAGTCGGCAAAAGCAATAACGCCCATACGGCGTAATGAACATCGTAAGCTCTTGAGAGTCCTTGGAAAGCTTGACCTGATGGAAGCTTGAGGTAACTTTGAGCTTCGAGAAGACTGCCGCATCGCCCAGAAGTCCCAGGACTTGATCGACGGTGGGGAGCACATGACGTTCTCTCGGGACAACTTGATTTAATTTTGTAAAGTCGATACAGACACGGTAACCTCCCGACGACTTTGGAACCATGAACAGTCCAGCGTCCCGAGGTGTGGGGTTGGTGACACGCCGAATGGCTCCGTCTTGCTCCAGTTTGGCCAGTTCTGTTTGCACCACCTCGCGCAGGGGTATCGGTATGCGGCATGGAACACTAAGTGAAAACGGAACCGCATCCGGGCGTAGCCGAATCTTGTACTCCTCCTTGAGCGTGCCGAGACCTCTGAAAAGTCCCTGCGGTGCCGGCACTTTCATGTCGTCCAAGAACTTTACCACACCCAGAGCCTGGATGGCTGGGAACCCGAGCAGGGGCATAGAGAGGGACTTGATCACGTACAGACGCTGATGACCGGTCTTGCCTCGCCACAGGAGGGTAGCCATGAAGTACCCAATGACTTTTAGCGACTGGTCTCCTGGTGCTGTCAGCAGGTCGTCGACCTTGTCCAGATGATGAGGTAAGTTCGGGAAGGCTTCCGAAACAGCAGACGCCTCCGCGCCGGAATCTACCTTGAATATCGCCGTGTAGTTGTCGACATTGACCTCAACGTACTTGGCCTTGGCCTTCTCAGTCTCGAGGATTGCGTGGAGCGGTAAGGAACGCCACCTTGCTCTGCTTTCGTTTCCGAGCGCAACAGACGTCCGCGAAGTGGCCCTTCTTCTTGCAATAATTGCACAGAGACTGCCGAGCAGGACAGTCTGAGCGTGTGTGGGGGGCCCGACTGCAGTAGCTGCAGGAACCTGGGTCGTTATCGCCAAGTGAAGACACTGCTGATGCGTCGTCTGACCGTTTTGTTGTCTTGCGTTGGTGCGTCGGACCATGACAAGACTTGGTGGCGTCAACGTTGACGGTGACCTGGACACTCTCGACTCCCGCGAGCAGTTTTTTTCTTTTTCGGCGTCTTCGATCTGCCTCACCTGCGTCCACGCGTCCTTGAGGCTGAGCTTGGCTTTCCAGCAGAGCTGGCCGGACAGGCGTTCGTCGCAAAGACCAACAACGAACCGGTCGCGAACCAGGCGTTCTTCGACTTTGGGGGACGGGTAGTTGCACCACTTGACAAGCTTGCAGAGCTCGGCGTAGTAACTGTCGACGCTCTCTCCCGGCTGCTGAACCCGCTCGTGGAACCTCGAGGACTCTTACACCTCGTTGACGGGGTACAGGAAGTGTTCCGAGAAGCGCTTGACCACCGTGTTGTAGTTGTTCAGGGAGGCGGCGTTCAAGCCGAACATGTCGAGAAGGACCCGAGCCTCGGGGCCCATGCAGTAGAGAAGTGTCCGCACCTGAATGTCCGGTGGTGCTTGGCGAAGTACGGAGGCATAAGCGTACTCCTCGAGTTGCGTAAACCGGGTAGGCCAAGAACCGGTGTTGTCGAAGTCGAAACCAGCAGGCTGACGTACGGAGCCGCCCACCCACGCGGGCAGTGTTTGCAACCCGATTACCAAAAGTGTCCAAACTTGGCACTAGAACCGCCCACAACAGACACTACAATTTTATGATCAACACTCAGTCTTTCCGATATTTAAAAAAAAAGTCTGTCAGGCGTGGCACCATAACGTTCACCCAGAGTGCCTCATCAAAGGGCACCCGTGTGACCCAGCAGTCTTTCGCCCAGTCAACAACAAGGTCACACCACTCCAGTCCTGTGAGCGCAAGTTGTCCTGTCACCTGGTAGTAGTGCTTGTGCTTTTTGTCGACACTCTTGTCCGCATGGATAAACTCCACAAACCCTCTGCTCATCACCTCCTCGAAGGTCGTCAGGTTCGCATCTATCGCCCGTGACACGGTCTTCACTTCGACTAGTCCGTACTCCTGTATATCTTCGTCCCAGACCAGCCCGTCTGGTGATGCCCCCAGCATGGGAAGGCCAGGGTTGATGCAAAGGCCAACACTGAAGACTTGGACCTTTTGCTTGGCCTTGTAGCGCTTCAGAGCAGCCGCCTCATTCTGAAGTCCCGCCCTCATGTGACGTGTCGTGCCATGTCCGCCCGAGAAAATCGTCCTGAGAAACTTTTCGTTCACGGGTGCTTGTCGTTTGACGATGTCTCCGAACTGTGATGCCGTGATCCTTTTCTCACGTTCCGTGTGCCACAGCATACTTCTGCTTTGGCCACGTGTCTGTTCCTCCAGGTGCTGAGCTTGTGTAAGAGTCAGGGTGCATGGATCGCTTGGTGGCATCTGGTGATTCCAGCACTCTTTTATGGGCAAGCTGATCCGTGCTGCAGAGGCCCCATCATCCGTGTTCGAGTGCTCCTGAACCTTCCTTGGCAAGGGTGTGAAGGCAGCTTCTTCCATCACGTCCGCAAACATTGGGAATATTCCCTTCTCAATGAAATCTGTATGCAGCCTCTTGACGGTTGCCTGCGCCACGTCCACATGCACTTCCGTGGTTTTTCTCGCACTCTTCGCCTTGTTGCTAGAGTCGTGCTTGACGAATTCTAGTTCGTTGAACGACACCGTACTTGCACCTCTCTTTGAAGATGGGCCCCACTGCCTTGCTCCCTCAGTGCAGGCCAGAGCATCCGGGATGTAGGACCTTCCCTCCCTTATCAGGTCTAGCATGTGCCAAAGCAGTGCTGCCACATGCTTGCACACACCGCCTTGTCCAGCCTTGCAGGAACAGGAAGCCTTGCTGACCTGCCCATCTTGGCAGAGCACAGCATGCACTGCGTATCGCTTCGTAAGGGTCATGGAAGCCTCCACGTTAGCCTTGACAATTGTCTCTGATGCACTTGTGGTGTGGAGGAAGATGTTCTGCACTTTGTGGGCCTTGAACATTTTGTAGCCAGAACTTGTGTGCTTCTGTGCTCCAGCTGCTTGGCCATGCCCTTGGATGTGGCTTTCCGAGAATGCGGAAGGAAAGTCCTTCAGCTGCTTGGTCCAAGGTCCTGCTGGAAGTGGTAGCTCTTGCGGCTCTGGTACATCCCGTGTCGCCATAGCCTTCCCTGAAAAAAAGGCAGCTCAGTCAGCGTTTTAAAAGGAGGACGGAAATTTGACCAACACAGTTTTTTAATGGGTTTGGTGTTGTTTTGACAGAATTAACCTAAACTTGCGAAGTAAGAGTTCATCTAGGGTAACAACCCCTCAAAAAAAGCCTGCTGTAAACTTTGTGCTAAAAAAAGAGCGTTTGCTATTAGGCAAACATGCCAGCTTTTGTAATCTACAACTTCTTGTGCACTTTCGAACATTACACAGTCGAAGGAGCATTCTGAAAGCAAGCCACGCACTGGCATTGGGGACAAGCATCTCCAGTGTCACTGAGCTGCTTGTTGCTGCTGCCCTGTCAGTGTCCATGATATAGTGCAGCTCTGAATACGAAGAACGCGTTTTGACCATAATCCGTTTCGTGCCAGCAGCATAAAGCTGCTGGCACGACCGTGAAGTGTTGTACAGGAGTGGCAAAGACACTCCAGCTTTCAATGCGTCAGTGTTCGTCCAAAAGAAGCAGTTCGCAGAGCCACTAAAAAGTGTCTAGCATTTCATATGCACGCGCTTGCGTGAAAACGGGATGATCAATAAAGATATGCACTCGCGGGACGCTGTGTTAGCGCGGTTCGCAGGGGCAATCTTGCCTCACCACAGTGAGCGCGCTAGCTGAACTGTAATTTCGATAAACAATGGAATCTCCCCCATACTATGCATAAAACGCAGTCAGAACCCCTTCTCCCGCCGCGACGAAGAACCGAACGCGAAGGATGTGATGCTGCGCGGACGGTTGTTGACGAGCGCTGCCGAGGCACGCCGACCGCTGGTACAGCTTCGCAAGCGTCCGAAGGGCAAAAAGATCGCAACGACAAAGCACCGTCCCGAATGTTGAGCACGCAAGCAGTACTCGATATCCCACGCTCACATTTCACAGGGCGAGCGCATCACGAAGCGAAGGCATGTCGGCCTTCGCTTCGTGATGACTACTTTATTTCTCTGCTTACAGCGGTGACATTTGTAGTGATGTTCGAAACTGCTCTCTCGCGACCGCACACGAGTTAAATGAACGGCCTAGGAGCGGGATAGAGCGTAACGGCAACAGTCAGTACTCACCCCGGGAGCGGCGAACGAAGCGGCGTGGTGTCCGTCGACGGCCGCGTCGAAAACGATGGAATATGCACAAAAACACGTAATATACAGAAGAAATACAAAGCGCTGAACGAAATAGATACACTTATGAACAAGAAAAATACACTGGAGTAGATAAAAAAGAGGATTATTAAGTATAAACAACGAAGATGAAAAGTATGTCTAGGGCGAGGTGATGCGATTCCAACGGAGAGCAGCCAGACGACGGGGGCCGACAGAACACCGATCCCAAGATTCCTCGCGCGCGCGCCGGGGCGCTTGGGAGAGACTGCAAATGGTCTATACCGAACACCTGTGACAGGAAAAAAAGAACTCCAACACAACACCTTCGCGACTCTACTCTAAACACCGTGCCGACCCGGTTCGTATATATGCCTTACCATTTTCTGAGAACCATTCGGCAAGTGAGTGCCGCTGTTTACTAGATGAATACAAAGGGTATTTGCAAGTATTATTGATATACAGGTCCTCTGTGTATTTAAATTGGTAGGCTAGACACCTCTCTTAATCTGGCGCTTCGAAGGGCAACATGACATGAACGTAATCGGTTAAAGTAACACCGCACGGCATGCTCCCGATCAGTTTCGGTTTCAGATTCACGCGGTGATAAGCTTACTCAAGCCATGTCCCCCCACCCTCGTTCCGCGCGTGTAATAGCTACACAAGTTGCAATATCTGCATTCCCAGTCAGTAATCGGCTAAAGGTAACAGAATTCTTAGTCCTGTGTTGTTCGATTCGTTACTTTTTTCCTTAAATTCAGTGCTTGAGAATAGGTGACTTAATTGCAGCCGGCAAACGCTGGCGGCACGCTTTCCCGTGTTTGTCGCGTGACCGATGAGTCGCCCCACTCGCTCCACTTTAAAAGCCCCTAAGTTTCAAAAACTACACTTTAAAAGCCCCTAGTTTTCTGTTAACAACACAAGGTTGGTAGCTGACGCACACAAATGTAGTGATTCTCTGATGGAGAGGCGACGATGTTGGTAATTTGACGAGCAGGCCGCTACTTGACGGCAGGAGACATCTAGGAAGGTCCGGTAAAGCGCGCCGTGCTATGGGCTGCCCCGACAAAAGACGAGGCAGAGGTGGTTGACTTTTAGGTTTCGGTTTAATGAATCATAAAGCAGAACATGAAAACTGAAGAACACGAACGGCGAAAGAGGCAAGAGTTCGGGCTCGGGCTGACGCTTATAATAGAGAGTTTTAGTAGACCGTTTTCATCTTCCGCTCCGCTCTGAGGGTGCCAAACTGCGCATGCGCGGCCCGCTTCGCCGGAATGGAAAGCGGAGGTCCAAAAACGCGTTTTAGTAGAGCGTTTTTCTTCAGCGTAAGAGCGTTTTGAGCGGGTTCGAAAAATTTGCTTGCGTAGCCCCACAAGTGGACGTTTATAGTACTAGTAAGACAAGAAAACCTAAACGTTAACACCAAGAGAGTAAAAGGGAGCGTGATTGTAGAGGTAGTAAAAACGAAGGCGACAATAATGAACACAAAAGAGTAGGCACACACCTGAAGAAATATTAAGCTATAAAATATAAATATAATCGTTCCACCTTGTGTGCGAGTGAAGCCCAAGGTATAAGCATGAGCATGTTGCTCTAAACGGTACTTGCACTGCACGAGCGCGCGTGCTTATCAAGGACGCTGAAAGGCCGGCACTCGCTCTTGTAGCTTCTGCTCCACTCGAATTAAAACTGAAACAGATTTACTTATTTGAAGTAGAAAAATAAGAGAAAAGGACGAAGTTTGCGCATTGCGAGTACATCCTTTTGCGTAGTACGAGTACAGTGTTGCTCAAGGCTAGCAAGGCATCTGCTCGATGAATCCCCGCTGTTCTCAAGGAAGGAGACTTCTACTAACGAGATTAAGCTGGCGAGACATCGAATCTATGATTCGTATCCCTCGTGCCATCAAGCGCCGAAGCTTCCTTTCCGAACGCGGTTTGCTGGATATTTCCAAAGTAGAAAAGAAACCCTTTAGGAAGCTATCCTGCTTAAAGAAGGACCTGGCTGTTCGGCATGCGGGCCTCCAAATACCAGCACCCGACAGATTGGCGCAGGGTGTTGTCAATCTGGCGAGACGCTTTGCATGGTTCTTCCTCGTCTGGCCTATCCCAACCGTCTGTTCGTACTTGGATGAGCGTTTGGACGGAACTTGTCGGTGTTCTTCAGTTCTCTGAACCTCATCGTGGGTCACATCAACGAGAGGTTCGGCCACCTGCTCGCTGACGTGAACAAACATAGGTGGTTGACCCTGGCGAAACTAGAGCTGTGCTCACAGGTGAGACCCTGCATGGTTTGTGTAAATTTCCCGTTTCCATTGTTTCTAGCGCAGCTGCTCTGTCTGGTGAAAAGTTACTTTTTTCTATACGCCAAAGGTGTACATGGGCAGTGTCAGGACAAGTCACGACGAGCGCGTTCGCAATCTATGAGTATTAGTAGGGCACTTTTATGAGCCCTCTTTGCTCTACTTTACGCTCTGCGAGAAGCATCGTCCCCCCCGCGCATGCGTGGCCCGCTCTGAGTTGGAGCGTATAGTTAGCGGAGTGAGCGTGCCCTCCGCTTCACAAGTTGTAGAGCGGACTGCCCTCAGCGTCCTTAGCGTGATCGCTTAGATCTCAAGATGGCTGCACTTACTCAATACGCGTCGATGTTTTTGACCGCGACCTCAGCTTGAAAGGGGCCGTATCAAGAAGTAAAGCGTACGCCCCGCGCGTAAAAAGTAAACCATTCGATTTGAGTTCTATGTAACACAAAACAGCATAATCAAACGAAGTGAACGAGTATCACTTTGCAACCAGCACGGCGTCGGTAAAGTCGTCGCGTTTTGTGGACGTCCTATGGCTATGCAGTCAGATGTACGGGTGCGCGTGCTTGAACGTCGATTATATCTGTGCATGCGCCCTCCTGTCGAAAATGCCACTGAAAGCTGACCACGAGCATAGCGCTCGCAAGCTGCACCAAAGAAACCATTCCCCCTCTCTTTATTTTTCCACACTCGCTCGCAACTTTTGAATTGTTTAACTTTCCTCAAGAAATGTTTGCATTGGATTTCCTTGGTAGATTTAGAAAATAATAGAAACTTGAATGCAGCCTTTTTAAAAGTGCAACCCATGGTGCCGCTAGTCTTCGAGGCCGCCTTATTTTGGCCAAGTGTCTTGGTAGCAAGAGAGCTACATCATTGTTTGTCGCGGATGCGAGTCTAAATGTATTAGACACGAATGCTGCGTCAATACTGAATATGAAATGGGTTCTAGTCACAAGTTTCGCACTAAAAGCGATGCCCAAAATATGGCGGCCGAATATGTTACCCGGTGGTGTTTTGAAAAGAGGTACCAATAACGGTCGAAAGAATATTCGACGTCAATTTTTTGTCTGGTGAAAACCAGACAGGCATAAACAATGCAAAATTTAGCAAACACAACCCTGGACTTCTAAGCGATAGTGGTAGATTAGAACAGTTTTTAGAAGTTTCGTTTTGAATTCCGGCGTAGCGGGCCTCGCATGCACAGTTTGACGGCCTCAAACCTTAGCAGAATTAAGGAACAACTATATATATATATATATATATATATTAATTTACGATACCCAATTTTTTACAACCCTAAAATGGAAATACACTTTATCTTAGAGGAGTAACAAGTCCCATATCACATGTTTTGGTAGTGTTTAAATACTGCTGTGTTGTAAGAGTGTTTTTCTTTGTCTTTTTTATTAGGCCTTCAAGGACAAGGGAACACCCCTGAACAACTGTTGGGGTTTTGTTGACCGCACAGCATGCCCATATGCCGTCCATCAAAAAAATCAGAAGACCACAAGAGGGTGCTCGTCGTGAAGCATCAGGCAGTGATGTGCGCAGACGGCATAATTTGACGGCTGGAAGAAACCTACAAAGACCATGGGCATTTTTTTGTTTGTTTAATATTAGAATGCATAAAATTATCACAGTAAATCATGTTCAAGCTTTTGTACTGAGCGAAATACCTGTCCAACTGGGCTGAAAGGCATCTAGAAATATTTTAATAAAAAAACGTTTACTAACGACTCCCATTTTACTTCTCAGATGTGCGTGTGAATATTGCATCTAACCAAATTACAGTGTTACTGTTGAATTCAGCATTGTAAAAGTAGACTATGTTGCGTGGCCTTCTATTGCAAGAAAAGACCGTAGCACAAGTGAGGCAAAAACTAGGCAGGAGCTTAAGCTGAAAAACGCACTTTCATAAACACACAAAAGAAATAAAAAGAAGTGTATAATCAAGCAAAATGGTTTCATGTCACCCCCCAAGGCAGATACATACACTGCGCTCCACCGTTAATACGAACATGAAAAAAATCGCTTTTATTTGCAGTTTATTTCTTTGACAGCTATTGAAAAAGCTGAAAATTTGTCGCTCAGATTAGTGCCCCAAACGAGCGCTTTATTCCACACCAATAGGCAAATGTCAGCCCCTCGAATTTAAGGTGAAAAATGAAAACAGGATATTGATTGTTACCACTAACAGTGTCGCGCAGTGTACATAAACACCAAGGCACCATATCACAAACCGAAGCATACGAAGAAGAAAAGACTCATTTTATTGGGAAAAATAAGTAGAGATATAAATGGAGCACTCGCTTTCGCTAATTTTCACTGTCTTGCTGCCTGAAGTAACCAAACAAAATATCTGTCCGTTTGCCGACTGCTTTAGTCTTTGGTCTTTAACCTTTAATTTTTGGCTCTGGAGAGCCGCGGCACCGCGGAAAGCAGCAGCCCGTACCACCGAGGCCCGCGGTGCCGCGTCTAGGGAACATGGTAATGTGATGAGGATATACGTGCAAGATGACGACGACATAGGTTGTTGGTATTGGGGAGGGTGGCAGTCCGATTCGCAGAAGTCCAGACTTCGTGGAGGCGGGTTGGGCGGGTGAGCAGCGAGCTATGAGGATCTTGCACGCCGTTCGATCAGTGCATGAAGGAGCGCCAGGAACATAATGGCGCTATTGCTCACTTGGGTCCACTGGGGTCAAAGAATCATGCTCCAAGGAGGTAGTCCAGCCGAAGTAGAAGCTGCCGCCTCCGAGGAACCGAGGCCCAGGGCTCGGGGCTCAGATTGAGACACCGCCGTCGCCCGGTGTGTCATCCTCTCAACGTCGTCGTCGTCATCTCGCATAGAAAAATCGAGCCCGCTGGCTTAGACAAGGCAGCACCTGTTCCCACCGTTCAGGGGCCGTACAAGGATTGCGGCCAGCGATTTCTCGAAGCAGCCAGAGGTTCTTGACTACCGTGAAACGTTTTCTGGGGGACGCCTTTTCAAACAAAGTCTGCGCAGCTTCTTAGTGCAGCGAGGTTCATAAGGGTCAAGCGCGCTCCCAAGCATGATTTCAAATAGCGAGCACCCACCTTACCAGAAAAGCACCATCTAGTGAACCTTCACTGAGAGTGGAACGTACTTCTCAAAATGGCGACGATAGCGGAGCTGACGCTCCACGCTCAAATCCCAGAGCGGGTCGCGCATGCGCGATGGCGACTCCGCTTTCCATAGAGCGGAGCGGGAAACCGAAAACGGTCTACTAAAACTCTCTAATAGCACAGAGAGCGACCGTGACGACGCGACAATCTAGTAAAAGCCAATTACTACACTGCCACTGAACTGGAACCCGCTACTGAATTGGAAAGTGAACGGGCTACGCACGCCGGGAGAGAACTATAACAGGGAGTTTTAGTAGACCGTGTTTCCCGCTCCGCTAGCCCTCCGCTACGAAGAAACCGCCACTGCGCTTGCGCGCCGATGGCCTTGGCTGTAGAGTTCCGGGTAGCGGATGGGCTTAGCGGAGCGGGAAACACGGTCTACTAAATCTCGCTAATGACGGCTGCAGCTTACGTCAGAAATGTTCCAAACGGGAAAACCAATGTGCACAAACCGCTACCCGGCATCCATCTTAAAAAATAAGCTCCGCACCAAAATTAAGACCGAAGAAGACAGTGCGCGTGGTAATCTTTGCACTGAAATTACAGATGAATATAGTTTTATCCTTAAAATACACAAACAAAATATTAGTGCGTTAAATACGTTTTCAGAAGCGATTTGTGTGGAGTTGAGGTACCTAATAATCCAAAAAAGTAAAAAACAGAAAATGTCTTTTTTTCTTGAACAGGTTTTGGTTAAAGACCATTAACAGATGTTTTCTGTATGACAACAGAAAATGTCTGTAAAATGCTTGTAATTTCACAGATATGTTTTACAGTAGCCTACAACATAAAGTCTGTAAAACCGTCAGACTTTGCACTACACTCGACGTGCTTCCTTACAGAAGTGGAATAAGAAATCTGCATCAACGCAATCCCAGTTCATTAATCAACAACTCCTTTTCTGTGGAACGCCTGAGCGGTTCCATCACACCCTGCTCTTTTATCCGAGCGCACTCAATTTTCCTCGAGGTTCGCTAAAAAGTACTTAACCGCACTTCTTTTTTTTTTTAACCGGAAATTAAATGCGATTTCGTATTTTTTGTTTCTTCCTCCCTTCGTCTCCTCGCTTCACGGCATATCTGTACCGCCGAAACGCGGAAACGATAGGAACCACCCATTACAATGGGCGTCCCGCCTGGGTCTCGTTCAATTCTCTTTGATGTAGACTCGAGCCAATAGCACCTGGAAGACAAGGCCTGTTGCCAAAACGTCGTCACTATAGTAGATCCACGCAGCGTGGCCCATAGCTCGCGTCAGTATCGCCGCTAGTGCGTCTTGCAGGGTCTTACAAGTGCGACGCTGAGCACGTGGCGACGCCAGACACAGGCGTCTGCCACTTTATGGCGACTCTTGCCGAGCTTCAGCACGTTTGCGGCTTGGGGCGGGCCCACGAGCGATGACGTCATCAGCAGGCCTTGCGTTGAGCGCGACGGCAAACGATCGACGTTCGACACGGCGATTCCGAACAAAAGGCGCCGTCTTATTTCCTGGTGCTTCGGAGAAGCGTGACGGCTGAAACTGACCATTCAGTGCGGGATGCGCTTTTGGTCACGTGGTTTCTTGGCGCTGTTCTCGTTATGAAGACGCCTATAAAAGCGACGAGACGGCAGAAGGGATTCGTCTTTCGCGCGCGTGGATGTAACCGGGGGTTTTAGCAGCTTCAACATGAGGACAATCGTGAGTATGAATGTCGAATTTTGGTGTTGCACTCGATATCACTATCGTCTGGTTTAACTTTTATTAAGCAGGCGTGAAACTCGCATAAATTTTTTTTGTGTGCTTGGGACACACACACACACACACACACACACACACACACACACACACACACACACACACACACACACACACAAACAGACAATGTTTTCTTCACATTAACTGAAGAGCGTGTTGGTAACAATGACGGGCAACAGAAAGAATAAAACAAACTTCGCCCAAGTGTGGCCCTTGCGGTCAGGACCAAACTCCAAAGTTACAAAACCTACCGTTATTGAATTCAAAAGTTATAACCCATTTCTGCAAATCTTCAGCGAAGAAACGGCAAACTCCACCGGCCTTATATTCTCATTTGAAAATTTCCGAAAATCGCTGATAACTTTCGAATTAGATGAGAGTAAGTCCCGGAACTTTGCCATCGTGTGCGAATCGGTAGCGGTACATTTGGGCGGATAATTGTGCGGTGAGAAAAACACGCTTCTTTTTCTAACCATGATGGTGCCATCATATATCTGAACTACAGACTGAACCTTACACA
Source organism: Ixodes scapularis (assembly GCF_016920785.2). Lineage (NCBI taxonomy): Eukaryota > Metazoa > Arthropoda > Arachnida > Ixodida > Ixodidae > Ixodes > Ixodes scapularis. Next base: position 20,447 of record NW_024610071.1, on the reverse strand, counting down.
TATCCTTGTCTTTCTTCCAATAGCTGCTAGCTATGGTGATCTTGCTGGACGCAATGGCTGCAGTCAACGCTGGTCATCTGGAACACCACCACGAAGACCTCGGCCACCACGAACACCACGGATTCCACTTCAGTCACGCCCAGAGCTACATCTATGACAACCAGAAAGCACATCACGGATATGGGGGACACGACGAACACGGAGGAGGTGGCTTCCGCCGCTGAGAATGACTATCGGAGGCCTCGATACTCGCCATGTGGTACGTCATTGTTGTCGATGTTGGCTAAATGTCCTCTTTAATGCGCCTTTAAGCCAAGGTTTTACTGCTCATACATCATACAGAAAACACTGTCTATACCGACATTGTCTGATACGCGTTTCTTCCTTTATGACACATTGGTGATTCAGAAACTGCCCGCAGACATGCTTGAGCGCCGTGACACTGAGCATGAACGTGTGAGAGCGCATACTTTTTTTTTTTTTTACGTCTAAGTATATGTTAGGGCGTGCCATTCGTCGAGTTCCCCTCGTAGATGGCAGAGATTGGCCGTCCGGAGTGCCTCCTGGGAAAGTAAACGCTCTAGATTTTTTAGATTGTAGTCCGTTGCAACTTAGGTGCTATACAACACGGCACTCCCCCCCCCCCCCCCCCCCCATTAAAAACGGCAAACGGAATACCGCCCCCCCAACCCCCCCCCCCAAAAAAAAAAAAAAAAGAGAAAATTCCGAAAGAAAAAATGTGTTATTGAATCTCGGTACAAAAACGCGCAACTCTTCATTCGTCAAGGGAGGGGTAGAGCATCCGTTATCTCCACCTTGTACCCAATGCGCACCGACTCATTAAACAATAGAGAAAAGACAGCGTTACGTTCGGAGCCTCTCCTGCAATTCGTAGGGGCCCGATACCTTATGGTCACTTCGAGCTTGAGGAACGCACGGCGTGACTTACTATGTTCGCACGTCTTGCTTCGGGATTCGATCTTCGGCACTCTTCTCGACTAACGCCGCAACCTTGTTTGCTGGAGGCCGATAATTAGAAGCCCGAGACCTGCCACTTCCTGGGTGTCTTAAGGTGTCGGCGACTGTGGGGTGCCTTTTACGTGTACGCACCTACTTCACCCTCTTACTCTTTCCTCTATGATTATTCAAAGTGTGCCACGATTAGCTAAACGTATCGAGCCAAAATCAAATCACTGATGCGACCGTGCGCGGCACAACAGGCATCTTTCTTACGTCAGAATTTAATTTATAAAAGGAAAGTTTTCAGTTACCTTTCAGCGCAAGACACGGCTGTCAATGAAACAACCGCGCTTTGAGTTGGACGATGGATGGCCGAATTGTCCCATCAGCGGGTCAAGCGACAGGGGGGAATAAGATACCTCATATCGTAAAAAAGAGAATGATAGTAGATTGACTTCAGATATACAGAAAAAGGTGGACATCCCAACAAGAGAGGGGAATAATTAAGAAAACATTTTTCGCGTTTCAAATGCCGAGTAAGCACAAAAAAAGAACAACAACAAACAAAGGTAGTAGCTTGAAAACGAACTTTCTAGGAAGATTAATACGAGCCGATGTTTCACTAAGAGACCTGGCTATGTATGAAGGCGCAATAAAGAAGCCAGGTCTCTTAGCCGAACGTTGCCGTCCATTCCAGAGCCCATCAAGAACTTCCCTTAGAAAATCTTGTAACTGCTAGAAAGATGAGGGCCATGTGTCGTGTAAAAGAGAATTTGTACCAGATGAAACGTGCAGGTGGCTATTTAGATCAACTCGAGGAATTAACTTGCGCGAGACTGCGTTAAAATGACCCTTGGCAAAGCTACTACGGGCCAGGATCATCAGCCTTTGCAGTCTTTTTTTTTTGTACGTGTAGAATCAACAGGGGAGATCTGGGAGTCTTTCCATGTGCAGTTCAGGTTTTTAAAAAAAAAAAAAAAAAAAAAAAAACCCGACAAAGCATACAAACGTAGTAAAAATAAACAGTATTTTAGTAGTGACATGATTTTTTTTTGTTGCTTTACAGTGAAAAAGTCAACAGTGCTCATGACCGGTGGAATCAACATTCGCCACCCCAAAACTTCAAGTTGTAAATATGTAAAAAAAAAAAGAAACAATAAAAAAGAAAACAAAAAGGATAGAGGAGTGCCTCTTTCTGCTAGAAATGTATAAACGAAATTTAGAGGTGTAATTAATATAACCAGTAATAATATATATATATATATATATATATATATATTATATGGCAAGTGTCTTCTTGAATGACGGAGCTGAGAGGGCAAGGTGAAAGCCCTGATGACGTCTGTTGTCCAACCACCCGGTGCTGGAAGAGCGCACGAGCACACGCACACACAGACATGTCAACCACACCCGCGCACGGACGTCCAAGCCTTCGGTGTTCAAAAGCTGCGATAAAGAAAACAGCATGCTCGAAGCACAGTAGTATGTTGCCCGATGTTGCAAGATAATGCGTGATATAGCTAATCAAATTGGATTCGACGCTACGCTTTTGTTACGGTCGCCGTCTATACATGTAAGCCACGTAACGTGTACACAAAGTCGACCGACGGACGGAAATTGTGTGGCCCCGTATTCTTTTCGCCCGGAAATCGTGGGCACTTTGTTTGACCCGGATCGAGAACTCAAGCAGAATTGGAAGATTTGACAGCCGCGCTATTCTCGAAAAGTAAATGAACAGTATCGGCTAGACAGGGAGGAGCCCCTATGCTTCTTTCACCCCCAAGCTGGCAGTGTGGTGCGAGCGACGCGCTCACCGAGCCAATGCAAAACCTCACTTTCAAGGCCTGAGCCCGCTCTCTGCGCGTGGGTGCGGGCTGGAGCAAGACCACGTGGCGAACGATATACTTATGGTTGGTCCAACGAGCACCTATATAGCTTTCAACGCACTGTCAGCTTAGGGGTGAACGGAACATAGATCAGGCTTTGACGGGAACCGTCCAGTCGTGACTGCGGGCCAAGGTGTGTCGTCAAAACAGACCGTTACGTCACCCACTGAATCCGTTTCCCACCATTGCATGGCTATATAAGAAGCGTAGCTCTGTCCGGCCGCTGAGAACATTCGTCTTTAGGATTCCCTTTGGTGACCCTGGAGAAAGCATGAGTTTCCTTGTACGTGAGTCAAGCCATTCCTGCAACTAACGTGTAGTGAAATATTTTCTGTTTTGAGTATGAAACATAGTTTAGAGGTCTTTTCAGGCGTCTGGTCTTCACATATACAGCTGAAATGGTCGCGTCAAACGCAAAGGCGATTTCATTGAAATTTAAAATGTTAATGATTTCTTTAAAATTTACCTTTAGACTCGAGTATAAGATTATTCTTTGAGTGCTCATAGTTGAAAATCTTGCGACAAAGCTGTAGATATCATAAACTATACCCGCTGTTTAGGCTTTTCGTGGTCGCGAGGTTCCTAATGGGGCATTATTGAAATATTGTCTCTTGTGACTGTTTTATCGAAAAATATTGTTTAAGTTAGGGTGAACAATGCTTGTCTATTAAAACAACAACGTTTCAATTTACATTAATCCTTTTATTTTGAAGAATGTGGTCATGGGTAGATAAGGTACGAATACACGAAAGGACAAAAACACAGGACTTCTTTCATTTAGCAACAACATATGGTGTTGCTAAATGAGAGAAGTTTTGTTTCCGTCCCTGCCTTTATGTTTTTATCCTTTTATGCATTCGTATCTAATTCAGCAACACATTGGTTTTCAATTATAGAGTAGATAAACAAGTTTATTGATGTAGCACATGTTCAAATTGCAAATACACTGATCGATGCTAACAACATTGAATGGGTGTAAAAAAGTGTCGCGTACATCACATGATTTACAAGACGCTTTTACCTCCTGATGTCTCGTACACTCCACTCGTTATGTTCAGCGATATCAAGGGCACAGGGGTAAGATTGTCAACAGAGAATGGCATTGTTTCTAGACCACTTTCTCAAGCAAAGCTCATCTCTAAAGCTATGTGTTAGTGGCCACATGCCTTCGGCATCACTGTGCAGAACTCTTGCAGATGAAGCGTATGCATTCAATCTTTTTCCAAAGGTTCTGAACGCCGCCATATTAATGGTCCTGGTGTTGGTTAACGCCGGTGGCTACGGAGGCTACGGCGGCGGTTCGGGCACAACTCACCACTACGACAACCAGAGAGCAGGTGGCTATGGAGGTGGCTACGGCGGCGGCTACGGCGGTGGATACGGTGGTGGCTATGGCGGGGGCTACGGAGGCGGCTACGGACTTGGAGGATTCGGATACGGTGGAGGCTACGGCGGCGGATATGGAAGAGGTTTCAAGTACGGCGTGTCGGTGTCCCATGGTGGATACGGTGGCTATCATGGATAGATTTTGGGCAAACTGTAGTATTTTTTTTCTTTTTCGAAAGGGTAGTTGGCTTGACTGAATGGTAACTTAGCAGTGGTCCGATATTCGACTCTTCTTAAGCCCCCTGTTGCTAGAAGTGTTTCCGTTTGTGAAATAAAATATATTTCCAAGCCCAATATGTCTATGTGTTTCTGCGCTTTTTTTTTAAACACTTTCGACATAATTCTTTTTGCGTACATACTATTTCTACCTTATATACTTGTCTTATCTAAACAAGAACAAAAATTTCACAGCAAATCATTTTATGAAAATCATTATTTGTGATCGCACAACAAAATAGTGCCTTTATGTATTTTTTTTATTTCTTGCATACTGTTGGTCTTCTCCGTCCATCGACACAAAAGAGTTATGTGAAGTAAATTCCTTTAACCTCTTCGTACAGTCATGCTGAATTTACTCCATTCATTTCTTTTTATATTCTGTCAACATCAATCTAAAAAATGTACCGCGAATTGCCCTACAATTGTGCTGCTACATGAAACTTTCTTGGTTTAGCGCTAGTGGTTTGGCACCACTAGCGCTAAACCAATTGTTTAGTGGAGTTAGAGTTAGTTAGAGTTAGAGCTAGTGAGCTGGAGTTAAATTAGTTAGAGTCAGTTAGAATCAGTTAGAGCTAGTTAGAGCTGGAGTTGGAGTTAGAGTCAGAGTTAGAGGTGCTAACTAACAAGCGGGTACGCTTTTTGTGGCTTCCACTTTACCTGAAAACCTAACCTGAAAACGTTCCACGTTAATGAAAAAAAAATAATAAACGCGCCCAAAGGGCAGCAAAGCACTCTTACAAGGGAATGCTCGCTATATGTACTGACAGCGTAAGAAATGAAAGGTGCGGCTTATCGCGTTTCTTGCTTCGTGATTGGTTATTCGTCTTTCTTATTGGCTAATGCTGCACTCTCATTGGCTGCGGGTAGATAATGTGATGATCAGGACTCGCCATGCCCTGATTTTTTAGAAGTTATCAGTGACTATAGTTACTTTCAAACGTAGAGTCTTTGTGCTGGTGGCCAGACAGTCCAAACAAAGAGCGTGACTCGATGTGTTTATTTCCGTTTGTAAAGCAGGTCCAATATTGGACGTGTAGCGCGCTACTAAAATGCATGCAGCGGAAGCAGACGTCGATGTAATTTATTTACACTAAAAATTCCCATGAGTGTGCTTTCTTGTAGAGCACGCAGGACGCCAAATGAGAGAGCTGAAAACGTAGTGAGAGAAAACATTTTGACTGCGGTGTGGCGATGACTACGACCCTTTATTTGCTTACGTCCTGCTCGCACACTTCAATTTGAAATCGAAACGTTCCTTCCCGATATTGTGAAAAGATATAACTTACTGACCATCCGCGCAGTCTCGGTCGAAAGCAGACGTAGCATTTTAGGGTTGGGCTACAGCTGCGTTGGCTGCTACGATTTAATTGTTTTAAAATTACACTCATCATGAATTTACAGGTCGGCTGGCACATGTTGGTTTCTGGCATGGACGTGTATGCAGTAAGCAGTAGTTCACCGAGGGTGAGGGTGGAAGGGGGGGGGGGGGTTAAAAGATGTAAAAACACGCCGGTGTCGTTCAAGAGGAAGGTCAGCAGTTCATCCCAATTCATTCCAGACACCGCTATTACTACGTCACTTCGTTAACTCCAGCTTTTGTCTTCCGCCGGACTCTGCAGCTGGTATAGGCGTTTAAAGAGCAAAGCAAACCACTTTACCCTGTTAGAACTTATGATGAGTTGCAATGAACGCTACGGGTCACTGCAACCTATCCAATGTCGTCTGTATGTCAGGTGACTTTCTGGAGCGGAGCACCGGCGCGCGGGACGCGTATTCGGCGATACGTTCACAGTGTTGGATTGGCTAAGACGGCTCGTAACGTCCATAGCGAGCTATTGCAAGGGAAAACGGACTACAGTCAAAGGTGCCATTTAACGAGGAAGTCGAGTAAGTCAAGCCGAAACATTTTATTTTTCGTCAGCTGCCCAAGGTGACGGGATCAAAAGCACTCCCACGAAACACCACAATAGAAAGTTTTTTTTCTTTGTTTGTTGTTTTGTTTCTGCAGCTTTTCACTCGAAAACTGCAGAAAGCAACAAAGAAAATTTGTTCGGCGCATATCTCCACACTTCGTACACACATTTAGTTTTTTTTTTTTTTTTTTTTTTTTTCTCCGCAAAAGCGCGGTCGCCACTTCGAGGGGAAACGTCAAGTGTAGGTTATCTCTGACATGTTACGAAGGCGTATTTAATGGACCGTGCCTACCTCGGGAACCAGTCTTAAAGCGACAATTTTCGTTTTGGTACACCACGTGGAGGCTGAGACACTCGAAAGCGCTGCCCGATCGGTCGCCCTTCGGGGCAGTATAAAAGGGAGACCCTGGGAGGCCGAGAAGTCAGTTCCTTCCGCAACTCCGCAGCAGTTTAACCATGAGGACTCTGGTGAGTACAGCCCGGAGTTATGACACCTCGCACTGGATACCCCCGGATACTGTTGCTTCAAACCTTTCTAGAACTCTCTTCCTTAAAAAATAGCATTGTGTCTTTAACTTTAAAGGCCTGTTCACACACTTGGGTTTGCTGAGGACCGACGGCGAGAAAACACGCTGGCATACTGGCGACATCTGTGAGGTGGCCCTAAAACTGCGTTTCACTAGAGCGAAGGTTTCGAGGCATTTGCAACATCAAATGTACGTACAATCTATGAGATGTGGTCGTTTATAAGTTACAACGTTGTCACAAGTTTTTCGGGCTAAAAAAGAAAGAAAGATGCGCTAAAGAACATGAAGAAGGAAGAGCAGCGGAGCTGTACTATGAGCGATCTATGAGAGACGGCGGCAACCAGACAACGGGCAAGCCGGTTGTTTGGTTGCCGCCGCGGTTCATAGATGGCAGAAGCTGTCCAGAGGGTTGTGTCGAGATGTATTTGTCCACGAACACGAAACTAGGAACGCAGCCCTTAACACGTCCTTTGTAAAAAGAAGAAAATATACGGAGACTGCATGCAAATGTTCCACGGCTTCCTGATAGATAGCGGCAGTGTGTTCTCGCGCTAAAAAGAGATTTTAGGAAGTTTTAAGGCACGCGGTCTGAAGCAGTAGCAAGCGTATGACCCAGCCTTAACACGGAGTTCTGTTGCGTGAAGATTATGTTACGTGACTGATAGCAGGGATTGTATTCGCCTATGTTTGTGCTAGCGGCTTCAGTGAGGTCGCCATGCACGGTAAAAGCCTCGATTGAATCCGTAAAGTAAGAACAGATATTGACGAAGTAGAACGCGTACAGTCCCATGACAATGTAAACGTTTTTTGTTTCACACAATAGGTCACCTTTTTGAAACAGATGACGTTACGAATATCTTCTGGCACCCCATTGCAAAACACCCTGGGAGGTTTAAGAGAGAAATTGTCTTTTTGGTTTTTAAAGGAAGCTAGCAACGTTGAATGTAACCTTGCAGTTAATTGCCAGATATTTCGCTATTCAATAATTGTCCAAATAAACCGACGAAGAGGATGATGAAATAATAGTAACATAAAAAGAATCGCCTTGATTTTATAACAGAGGAAACTTTCATGGCTAATTCGTTTAGATGACTCTAGTCGCTAACCGCGTTATTGCTCGGCAGTTAATAAGATGACGACATTCTGCATCCAGAACACAAAAGAAGGAACGACGAGGCAAGTAAAGTGGTGAAAATAAAGCACGCCCTGAGTTTCTTCAGCTTTCATTCACTGTAAAAATGTACCCCACAAACTGAAAAAAAAAACACAAAAAAAACAAAAACAAAAACAACAAGCGGTGTATATAACATGGGAAAGTATTTCATGCCAACTTTGTTCGCTGATGGCAGTTCAGCGGAACAAATGAAAGCATCGCGTCTCTGTAGCTATCCATGACAGACTGACAGTCGAAAATACGCAAGAGTCGACAAACCATTCGCTACGTTGTATTGGCTGAAGCTGCAATATTGCTTATCGAAAAGAAATAATAATTATCGGTGCTGATTGGGGCCTACATTTCCGGTCTCATCGGTGCAACTTTCGTAGGATTCTAATAAACTGTTTAGTAATTGGCAGCTTAGTGTCGACACTGCGTCACTGATGTAATGACCCCAAGGGATAATGCCATTATAGGGACCAAGTGTAGGTCCTACACATTTATTTACACTATTTACACTTTACAATATCTAACGCTATGAAAGATATCTTCGGAGGAGTTGCTTTGGTACCCACCGAGATCGTCGGCCGTGCTGCACGCTCTGTCCAGTGTCGTGCGCTCCCCGACCATGCGCTCCTCTTCTCTTCTTGGCGCTCGGCGCCTTACACCATTATCACTCTTCAATTGTTGAAAAGTGGTGAGCTGGGCAAGTTAGTATGATGACATTTTTAATATGACAGCGCACGAAGGACAAAGAAAAAGGATTGGTGTGTTTATGTTTAAACAGCCGGAAGTTAGTCTGCCTCGTTGGGGCGTCTAGTGTCTGAGCTGTAGATGAGCAATTTAGCCAATGCTGTAGAACTGCTAGCCTGGGGTCTTGAACTGCACCACGCTGTAGTGATACACGACCGCACGCCGGTACGATGCTCCTCCAGATCGAAACGGGCAGGGGTGGGGATTGAGCCAAGGATCTTTGGGCTCTGCAGCGTGAGCTTTCACTCAGGAAAAAAAGCAAAAGAACGCAGGAGACACAAGTGCTGACCTGCGTTTTTATATCGCGTGCCTTTTCGATGATTTCGTCTTCTTTCTTCGTTTATTATATTTCGATTGCGAGTCAGCGCTTGCGTGTCTTGTACGTTCCTTTTCTTCCTTTTTGCGCTGTTATGTCCAACAAGCTACTCTCCAATTGTGCATGATTAGTGTCATATTAAAATTCAAATTGCGTCAGTCGTATTTTTGCGAAAGCAAACAAGTGAAATTTTGCTTTTTGCCCCCAAAGTTTAATGCTTTTAGTGAGATAGCGGTGTTGTGATAAGAGCCTTCAAACCTAATTTTGTTTTCTTGCTCCAGTTGTGCTGCCTTGTCGTCTTTGTGGTCGTCGCCGTAGCCAATGCCGGCTACGGACACGGGGGCTACGGCCACGGCGGCTACAGCCACGCCATCACCCACCACTACGACAACCAGAGGGCGCACTATGGCTATGGCGGCTACGGACACGGCGGATATGGTGGATACGGTGGATACGGTGGACACGGCGGTTATGGCGGCTACGGTGGATACGGTGGATATGGCGGCTATGGCGGGTACGGTCACGGATACGGTGGGTTCTACGGTTGAACCCAGTGAGAATTGACAACGATGCAACGAAGTGGGTCTCTTCATTAGGGCAACAATAAACTATATATTATACGTGAACCAAAGTATTTCTTTATTCCTTTTAAGTAGAACGTTTTCTGGTTATATAATAGCAACTGTGATTAACGTCGGAGTCTGAAAAAATTGAATGCTTCTTTTTTGTGTCCAAGCCTGACGACATCACGAGAATAAAGTGACACGTACGAAACATGTATTTCAAAAAAGCCGGGAAGGATCCAAGTAATTACGGAAGATTTCACTATTACAATAACAACTCGCACTGCGTTTGACGATGATGCGGTGATTTGTGTCGTCTTTGGTCACTGCGTAACACATGAACTGTATAAGGGCAAAGTCAGCGGATAAATTCGTTTTGGATTAAATTGGACCAGGTTCGTTTTTGTCTGCTAGAATGGCGGGAGTATTCTATTTTAGCAATTAGAAACCTGCCACAAGTTCTAGCTTGTTAGATTTTGTAGAGAATATATAAAAATCAGAAACAAAATTTGTTCTTACTGAAATACGTATATATAAGTACGCATAATAGGTGCATTTTGTTTTATATTCTAGTCCATGAGAATTCGAATGAAATAGCCAAGATAGCAGGGTTTGCACCATGTTTCATATATTTAACTTTGCGCGAAAGTCACAAAATGATGACCACCACATTTTTGATTCACAGAAATGCATAGTCTCATCTAAGGGAATCCTGAGACATTAAATCTCTGAGTCAATTTGCTTTTGAATATTTGTATCATGTCATAAACCGCCAAAAGATACACAAAGAGTGTCTTGAAAATAAGCGGCCACATAGCCGCCGTGCATCAGAGTATGTGAAGTGTTTAGCTAACTGCGAAGGTCGCAGTCGGGCCAAACCTAATTTCACAGCGTTATTGTCAAGTGAATCATGTCTGCTTTGTACTTGAGTTATTTTCAGGGGTGCCAAACCTAACCGAACCTAACCTTTCAGACTTGTACGTAGGCCAACTCTTACTCTACTAAAGTTACTGTAGTTTAACTAGGTTTCCGAGTAGTTCAGTGACTTTCAGTTACATTTTTATTTCGGTAATTAGTAGTTTACTTTAGTTGCTTTTTCCGTGTAACTTCTACCCAAATTACACATTGCCTTTGAATTTTAATGATAGGTTTACTTATCTGCAAACATTCCTGCATAAAAGATATAAGACGTTGGAAGATCAGTTGATATTTGCAAAGAGGTTGAAGCATGTGGCGTAGGCAGGGAAGGGTAAGGGGGAGATTTGGAGAACCTAAAACCCCGTCAAATTTTTACGAGCCCCCCGCTGCAACAACCCTGCTACGAGGCGCGGGGAGCTGACAGACACGTTGCAAGTGAGGCCGAGTAACTGTGGGATTAGTGCCGAATACTGGCACTTCTTTGCGCCCCGAAGCTCAAGGAGACTTGACTTATTCGAAGATAGGGCTTGTCCCCGCTTCATCCCAATGTAGGAACTCTCTTTATAATTATGATGCAATTCAATGCAAAGGTGCAAGCGAGCTGGACAAAAATGACGAAAGTAATCCCTGGAGAAGGGGAACAAGAGGGACAAAGGACAAACATAAATCTCCAAACACAGCTAGGTGACTGGTGAGCGACCGAAAAAATCCGCCTGGTCCGGGTATCGAACCCGGGATCTCTCCATTACAAGTGGAGCGCTCTACCAACTGAGCTAACCAGGGGTTAAACGTCAGTAGAGCAAACGGGTTTTATCAGCTGCCACCAGTCGAACACCAACAAGGGTGAAGCTTGCAATTTAACTTTAAATTGCAAGCTTCACCCTTGTTGGTGTTCGACTGGTGGCAGCTGATAAAACCCGTTTGCTCTACTGACGGCTAACCCCTGGCTAGCTCAGTTGGTAGAGCGCTCCACTCGTAATGGAGAGGTCCCGGGTTCGATACCCGGACCAGGCGGATTTTTTCGGTCGCTCACCAGTCACCTAGCTGTGTTTGGAGATTTATGTTTGTCCTTTGTCCCTCTTGTTCCCCTTCTCCAGGGATTACTTTCGTCATTCTTGTCCAGCTCGCTTGCACCTTTGCATTGAATTGCATCATAATTATAACTTTAAATTGCAAGCTTCACCCTTGTTGGTGTTCGACTGGTGGCAGCTGATAAAACACGTTTGCTCTACTGACGTCTAACCCCTGGTTAGCTCAGTTGGTAGAGCGCTCCACTTGTAATGGAGAGGTCCCGGGTTCGATACCCGGACCAGGCGGAGTTTTTCGGTCGCTCACCAGTCACCTAGCTGTGTTTGGAGATTTATGTTTGTCCTTTGTCCCTCTTGTTCCCCTTCTCCAGGGATTACTTTCGTCATAGGAACTCTCGCCCACTACACGAGGCGTACACACTGCATGCATCCTCACTCAAAGGAGGCAACAAAATGCAGCACCCGCTCTGAAGCTCATCCGGTGCTTCCGTAGTTTGTTCCGTACTTGAAGAATCACGTGCTGAAGGGCAACTCAAAGGTAAACTTTTGGCGTTTCCTCGGCTTCCCAAAACTCAGAATATGCAGGTGTTCCAAGATTCAAAGATCGCTCGAAAAACCTTAGTAATACACCAACTTTTTTACATAAAAAATAAACAAGCAGTGTGAAAGTACTTTAAGCACGTGGTACTTAAAGTACTACTTCAAGTATATGGTTTAAAAATTGTACTTGAAGAACATTTTCATAGCATGTACTTGTACTTTACTGAAGTATTGTTTCTGGCACTTTCCAAGGAAAGTACAACTTCCAAGTACATTCCCCAAATTTGAGAATAGATAAATAAATGGTGTATCTTCATGTGAAAATGCGCTATCATCTTTGGAGACGTGGTCATTTCTCTCAGTAAAGAAATGGAAACTATAAAAACGATAGAGTTAAGCATCTTATAAGTTAATTGTGTTAAATAGTTTGTCAGCGAGAGTAAAACAACCTGTGGTGACTTGAATTTATCTAATATTTGCTGCCATTTCTGAAAAAAAAAAAAAAAAAAAAAACAAGAAACAGATGCACTTTTGATACCTTTTGGAGCTATGCATACCAGTTAAAAAAAGCTATATTGGGTGAAAGGGCAGCCTGAAAGATTGTGTTAAAAAGTACTTGCACTTTACTTTAAAAGTACACTGTATTTATAGTACTTTAGTTTAAGTACTTTGCATCTGGTGTACTTACTACTTTACTTGAAATGCATAACCTCTCATTTACTTCGCACTTTACTAAAGGCGCAAAACCTCTCATTTACTTTGTAGTTTAATTAAGTACTTTTTAGATGTTCTTTACGCAACACTGTGAACTAGCAAACACAGTGTGCAATATTAAGCTTAGGCAGTGTTAGACCTGAAAAGAGAAATGATAATCCGCAGTACATCATTGATAAGAAAATAAAAACTACAATACAATTAGGCACACAGAAGCAGAACCAACTATTAAAGCATATCTGTGAAAACACATGCTGCTTATTATTTAGGTAGCGGAATTTTGCTAACAGATCAAAATCTGTGTACTTTTTTGTTACTATAAAAATATATAAACGTAACTGCAAAAGTAACTCGCTAATTTTTTTCGGTAGTTTGTCAATTACTCAATTACTTTCCATTTGAGTAATTTCCACTCTACTAAAATTACTTTTTAGGTGAATACTCAGTAACCTAAGTAAATTAATTTGTTTGAGTAACTTGTACGTTTCTAACCTGACCTAACCTAATGTAATATAATCTAGCCTAACCTAACCAAACTTATCGTATGCTAATTTACGGAATAACACGCTTGCTATAAAACGCGCAGAAAAAAACAAACAAAACACGCTTTGTTTTTCAAATATAGAAGTTCCTCAAATAAGAAAACATGAGGCTTCTGTGTCGTGTCGTCCAATGTTCTCCCCAGTCTTTTGGGTTTTGTCTATTATGTTCAACCATCACCAGCTTGTTTGCGTCCCTAACGTTTTTTTTTCCCATACGGGTTACTATTGACATAAAAAATGTCAAAGCAAATGTTTTAAGGGCTCTCTTATTATAAAAATTACTAAAGAAAGTAATTGTGTTTGGTAACAACATGCTGCTACCAAACACAGCGCTTATCAAACTTTGATCATCATTGCGAAAACAACAAGCAAACAAACCAAAAAATCTCGCCGATTGACAAAAACAATTTCCCCGAGGTGAAGATTAACGAAAGAATAAATTAATTTCCAACTATCAAATTTGGGCATCATCATCGCGCTGACCATGCGAATGCAAGTGCTCAGTCTTTCTCGCTGGCTTTTGAATTATAGAATTTAGAATTAAACATCTATCCCCGTGCCAGCCTGATTCGCTTAGATCTTCGTCACGATATGTTTAAAGCCACTGAAAGCTTCAGAAACGCACAACATGGTTAATTTCGAACATCTTACGGTAGCTTCGCAGGCTATACTAATCTAAAAAATAAAAAAAAAAACCAACAAAGGGAACATAATAAACCACACTCAATTTTTCTTACGATGACAACGACTTTAGAAGTAATGCAACCAGAAGAAGAACTTTAATTTCGAGAATAAAAGAAAAGATTCTGAAAAGAATTTTGGAAATTATTGAGGAGTCCCTTCGCTTACGTGTTGAATTCAGACGGAAACAAATCGAATACTAAACGTTTTAAACATAATAAAACACAAAAAACAACAACCTAGGGAAAGGGTAACTTCGAGGACTGAGTTCTAGCAATGTGTATAAATTACGCTGGTGAAACACAGCAAATTGGGAACAGGCGACTTCACTTTCCTATATTGCAGTTAGGCATTTCTAAAGGAATGTTAATATAGATTATGTAAATGTTCTGTGAGAAATATACGGTATAGTTGGTACGAATAGTTATTGGACGTTGGTTAACGTTCTGTTTCCAGCGCTGTCCCCGCGGCGTTTTGACACAAAACATTTTGATCTGAATATCTTGTATTTGACTATGTGTTCAAAAGTGCTTCAATTCGCTAATTGTGAATCTTTTTACCTTCAGCCCTGCATCTTTGTACTTCTTAGATAGTATTTTGTTGCGATGTTACATTTCAGTCGTCCCGAATACTAAAGATCCAGGGTAAGTTTCTGGTCAGAGGAATAAATTGTTTCTCACATACATGATAGCGTGGTTGTCGCATTCCTTCCTTGTTAACGCTGTACACGCCAAGAAAAATGCTTACGAAGACACTCCTTAACTTTGTGTTTTAAGAACTCTAAATAAATAGAACAGCGATTTATTTTGAGGCCGAACATTCTGCGCAAGTCTTGATTTCTGGCACAGGCGTAGTCACTCGACCGTGCCTGCCAACGAGCGAAGCCGAGAACGACACGCTGGGCTTTGATATGTCGCGTACGACTAACCTCCGATCATTCATCGCATTCGTCGGTTTTAGACGAAAGGGGGGGGGGGGGGGGGGGGGGGCGGTGGAGGGAAGGGGAGGTCATGGTAGCCAAGGAGGTATAAAAGCTCAAACCTCGGTTGCCAAGAAATCAGTTATTTCTGCAACGCCCACAATGAGGACCCTCGTGAGTATAGTGCCCCTTTGGATATGCTATGGTCACTTGCTGCTTAAGGAACGCCAAAACTTGGCAGTCCCCGAGCCAAATATTATCGTTCTACGTGGTGTCCCCGAAAAAAAAAAATGTGCAGGGCGTTATTTCACCGTCAAAAATGAACAACGCATTGCGAAACGCTGTTGTCCGCCGAAATGTGGCGCTAGCGGTCTGAACCAGGTGCCAAAGTTTCCGAACTGACCGCTATCTTACTCAAAAAGTATAAGTGATGTCCTCTGACAGCTTCATAACTAAGAGAGTGCCTGTCTAATTACGATGAGGTTTCTTTCTTTCGATAGGGTTATGAGAGTGCTTATTTGGCGACGCTGCGGTTACGTTCAGTCGCTTTTCGAAGCGATACGTTACTGTCGACAGTCAAGGTAACCGTTGTTTTTTGCACATCGTACGACAGGACAGATTAGTGCATGTAAAAATATTAGATTTTTTTAACCACCCAATTATGAGTAGATAAGGCTCAAACGTAGATGACTTTAGTAACTTCTTTTATCACGAGCTGGTACATATATCCCATAGTCACTGGTACGAAGAGCAGGGCGTGGTGCGCCTCGGACATATTATTACAGCTCTTTATCCAATGAGACTGAGTTTTTTTTGTCGTTTATGACCACCATACGTCTTCTTGTGCTATTTGGCTACGATTCCTAACAATCCAGACCGACGATAAAAAAAAAAAAAAAGATCGGCGTTATAAAGATGAATACATTGAGAATACCTAAGGGATATAACCGCATCTGAAATCGGTTACTCATACCATTACCTGCACGTACAGTTGTGTAAATTAATACCCCGGTACCCCTACGTAAAGGATGCTGTGTTAACTATGAATGAACTGCCTCGCCCGGACGATTCGCACGTGGCCACCGGCAACCTAAAACGCCATAGCGTGGAAGTATTATACCCCTGTTACACGGGTACACTTAACCGCGGTTAACTCAGCTTTAACTGCGGTTACATGACAGCACAGATGCCGCACTATACCCTCGGACAGCTATTTCAAAAGAAGTGAAGAGAGAGCGTGCACTGCTTTGATGGGTGCTCAAGATGCTCAAGCGCACGTTCGCCCATAGCTCTGACTGCATCGCCGCAGAATGTTGTCCGCAAGTATTGTGCGCTAACTGTGGCTTAGCGTAACTGCAGTTAAGTGCGCCCGTGTAACGGGGGTATAAGTGTGTTTTCTGCTTCACAGCTGGCTTCTTATGATAGAAGTTTGAAAAAAGATTTATTTTTAGTGTCGACGCCTGAAGAGACACGTGTAGCTGTTGTGATCAACAGCTACATGTTATGTGGTCAACAACAGCTTTAGAAATGCTGGTATCACTTATTTTGTTGAGCTGTCTTGCTCCATAATTTATCCTTCGACGTTCATAATGGCTAGGGCTGCAGACTGACTAACCGACTTGGCAGTAATGATAAGTTGATCACAACTTAGCATGGCCCGCCTTTTCTGATGCCTTCAGTGAGAGATAGAAAAACTCGTGCATCAGGATGAGGCTTAACACAAAACTGTGCTTTTTTTCAGTTGTGCTGCCTCATCGTTTTCGTGGTCGTCTCCGTAGCCAGTGCGGGCTACGGCCACGGTGGCTACGGCCACGGTGGCTACAGCCACGCCTACACCCATCACTACGACAACCAGCGGGCGCACTATGGTTACGGCGGATACGGTCACGGCGGATACGGGGGCTACGGGGGATATGGTGGCTACGGTGGATTTTATGGCTAAGCTGCTCGAGAAGCGAAGAAATTGCAACAGGAGCGTGCATATTTATCCCAGAAGAGTGCTGTCTTCGAAAAGGACACACAACAAGCTGCTGTGCTTTCGTCGTCCGTGGTTTGCAGCGTCTGGGATCATTGCCAAAGTGCAATAAATAACCTTTGTATTGAACACATGCTACTCTGGTGTGTTTCATGAGTAATAGGCGTGAGAAACCGATGTGCAGCATAGTTACGGGACCTTTTACCTGAGCAATGAAAAAATTGCTTTGTCATCTACTCGACGACTACCTTGGCTACGAAGGACGCATGACATGCGTTCTGTCTGTAGTATATACAAAGGCAAAGTCAGCTTTTGACCCGGAAAAGTGAAATGGCAGCAATTCCAGCACATGCACGGTCAGAACGTTTCCAGGGTTACGCAATTATCCAACAGTTTTCGTTGGTAAACGAAATATTACACGGCTTCAAGCCTGACATAATTATGTAAAGTTAGAGAGAATGATATAATTAGCAGAACCTGTGCAGCAATGAAATGATGAATCACGAAAGGCAATTCGCAACAAAAGCCAGACATATCTGATTTATCTGATCGAGCTAAATAATTTAGTAACTTTAAGATAACAACCACTTTCGGCCTCTGGATCTTGTTTGTTTCAGTGTTAGACAAAATACTCAATAAAAGTATTTAAGTTTACTAAATACCTGCTTCATAAAGTATTTAAAATACTACTCAAGTTACATTCACTGTAAAGTATCTCGGGTAAAAAAGAAATACTTAGAAATGTAATTAAATTACTTTTGAAAATACTTCCAGATTGCGTAATTTGTATTGACGTTAGTGGCAAGCACAATTATACATTTACGTAAATCTGGTTTACTAGAATGGTTTATTAATACGCAACAACACAAAACAACAACAAAAAACATTGCAGGGCTATTTTATGCAGTTCAACCATAAGGAGCAAAATACCACTGATACAAATTACAAAACATTTTTGGGACAAACAAAAAAAGTTCGCTTTAGCTATTTGCAACTTTAACTACCTACAAGGGGCGCGCTGGTGCCTATCAAAATAGCTGTCATCTGGATGATCGTCGTAGAACAGCAGTAAGAGGTGGGGTCTACGACGCGTAATTAATTATAGTTTTGCTTTATACGAGCAGCCTTACTTTATTTTTTTCTCGCCAGGAAGGTGTAGGCAAGCACCTTTCTTTTGAAGCCGATCATCCAGGAGCTAGGGAGCGCGATTCTCACACCGCGGTACCACCATCGCTGAAAGTTGCGAATAGTGACATTGCTGAATATCACGTCCTGCGGCGGACCTTAGCCGCATCGTTTAACTACCTACAATCCACATTACTATTAGAGAGGAGATCCGTTTGTTGTTCTAACACCTTGGTGTTTACCCAACACAAGACCTGTGCACATGCCCACAGGCCTTGTGGGCATGTCCATGTCATCTTCTTCAATAGACCAGTGTCCGCGCCAATTCCGGGGCGCCGCCATGTTTATCTACGCTCGCGCCACCACGCGGAAAGAACTGGCAGGCAGGGAGGGGGGGCTGCGTTGGCGGCGTTGCTTTGGGTAGCTGGATGCGGCAGGCTGTCCGAATGCACCGACACATCGTGAAAGATGTCTTCACCAGAAGCCTCTGCGGCCCGTTCTTCAACAGGCAAGATGTCGTGAACATTCGAGAACCCATCTCGATCAAGGAAAAAAAGGGAAAACCTTTCTTGTCTTAGATGTTCTCGGTGTCTGCTGACCCTTGACATCCGCGTTTCAGTCCGGGTTCATTGCGTAGTAAATATTTCGCTACTGCTTTCTTGTAGCTTTCAAATGCTTGATTGTTGGCTTCTTGTATACGACATTACATTCGTGGCACGTTTGAGACCGATTTTCGCGATCTGCTTGCCTTTCTGCGGCAGCGCGGCTCTGCCAAGCCGAAATAAGTGCGAGGCGTTCACTTGATCGAACGCAGTTTTAGCGAATGAAAACGAGACGACGACGTTTCATCGAATGACTAGCGAATGGGTCTAGTTACATAGACAGCTCGGATTAGCTTTCTTTTGTAATGTGGCGCCTTGTCTGCCGCTGCGAAGCGGCGTAAACGAGGGCTCCGAGTATGTTAGCACGCGTCCCCCCCCCCCCCCCCCCCCCCCCCCCCACACACACACACACACACACACACACAAACACACACTGCGAGCGTCTGGGTTCGAAACTATTAATTGCCAGTTCTAAAGGATGGTACTTACTTGAAGTGGGAGCTGGAATTATACGAGGTACCAGGAGACACTTACTATCGGGTAACGAAGCACGGTGCCTGTGGGGGCGGAGTCTAGGAACGCTACTGATTAATATTGTGACAGGCGATCAGTTATGATAGCAGACGAAACTGCGACTCGTTTGTTCAGAAGTTCGCGGTGATATTTTATTAGCCCTCGTTACAGCACACCAAGGATCTTAGGCAGTGAAATTCACATCACGCAGGCTCGTCCGTCGTAGTCAAATGAGCGCAGTCGACGATGAGGTGTAATGAGCTACAAAGCTTCACAAGGAAAATGCGCGTGAGAAAGAGTTTTGAGGAAGTCCAAAACACCGATCCAGCAGACGCACGTACGTACGTTTACTCCGGACTTCATGAACCCGACGGCGCAAGATCAAAGAGCACCGCCGCCATCGCCACCCGGTTTTCTCTGCACTTTGCGCGACGACGGCACTGCAACGGAGGGCACTCGCCTCGGCGTTAACAATCCGCGAAATAGATTAATTTACCACTCTTGAAGCCATTCCAAATGATAAATGAAAATACCTCGGCGTTGTTGAACATCTGACGACACAACCAACACAACTGTGCCGCTGGCTGCGTGAGCCTGACACAAATGTGCCGAGCGCCTGCTCGGCACGGTTGTTGCTCGTGAAGGCCTGCTTATTTGTAGTTGAGACGATGATTCCACATCTTTCGTGGTGCTTGCAATAACTTCGAAGGGCAGGGGAACCTTCTCACGAGGACGTTGAAGACACTCAACACCGGAGCCACCAAAGCAATCGCACAAACCGTCGCCATGTTTGCTTCTTCTTCGTCACTCGCGGCGCGGTCAACTCGTCGCGAGATGTTTTCTGGCTCGGCTAGACGAAAACCAACAACGGCAAAGTGGCGTATGGACACACGGCTCTCACATTACGGGCACTATACTCACATACCGCGGTAAACAGGACCGATGCCGGCGAAACGGCAGTCGGCACACCAGCGAAGAAGCCTTCAACGGGAGCCGGCGGCGCAGGCCGACGCAGCCCCCCCCTCCCCGTGAGCGTCTGGGTTCGAGATTATTGTTCGCTTTTGCTCCTTGCGGTCGAGGCTAAAAAGAGCACTTCCGGACAAAGGTCTATAGAGCTCGAAGCAAAGTGTAATGTAAAAATACTAGCAATAAACAAAGTGGCGGCAAGTGCCGGATCTCTCCCGAAGGCAGTTGTCAGAGAATGCGAGCCT